>NC_044308.2:65959220-65969220 GCF_007474595.2 Lynx canadensis | reverse complement strand
TTTTCCTTTTAAAATTAGAAATCGGGGGGGGAAATCCTATTCCTTTGGGAGTGGAGAGTACGGTGTATGTACTATTACTTTCACTCGATCAATGCTGAGTTTTAAATTGTTTTTCTTTCTAGAAAAAGGTATAACTAACAACATGGGACGCATAAAACATGTGGTTTCAGTAGCATATACTTTAATAATATCTACTTTTAAGGAGTACTTTTTGGCTTTTTGTGGGATAATTTTTAGAGTATGATAATGTACATTCTGCCCAGTGTCTCAGTAGTTAGAATCCTAAGTGGCACTTTGATAACAAACAAAGTGTTGTCCTGACTGTTGTCTTGCCCCTGGTTAAATGTTCTACAGTCTTTTAGAATACTTTTGTGCACTACTATTGCCTACCCTGACAGTAAAACTAACATATTGATAGGATAGAGATAGAGACTGAGTTTTAGAGAAGGTAGGTGACTTGGCCAGAGTCCTAATTATTGCTACATAAAGCTGACCCTAGAGCCCAGATTCCAAATTAAATCCATTCAATTGAATTATTTTTCTTCCTCCCAAATTAGACAGTGTAGGGAAGTTTACTCACTTTGTGCCCTTTTCTTTTCCTCCTGAAATCCAAGTGGGATTTTTAGTTGTTCTGAGGGAGAATAGTTAGAATTTTCACAGTTTTCCGTGGCCTCAGAATAACCCAATGAGGTAGGTGAGACATAGAAGGCCAGTTTACAGGTTGGGAAACAGACTGTAAGAAGTTACAAAGGCAGGTGGCCGTAGTTAAGGGCATAATGGTGGATGGCGGTGCTCAAATTCAAGCCTTCCAGTTCCTCATCAAGCTCATTCAGTAGAATGGTACAGTGAGTAAGGTACCAGTTAGAATAACTGTTGGGAAAATGCTGTTAGAATAGGATTGCAGGTTTTCGTGTCACATCACAGAACTGGGCAAGAGCAGGAGATGAAGAACTTTTTACTGTCGTGCATCAGTTCGGTGATTGAGCTGTACCCCACTCAGCAGTCTTCTTGGCGTAGGGTGTTACCAACAACATTTTGATTGATTATGAGTAATAGGTAAATTACATTTGGGTCTGTTTTCTTAAAAATGAAAGTCCTTACGTTTTGAACAAGCCCTTTATGTATCAAAATACATTTTTCCCCCAGTTTTTGCCATTTTTCTCATTGCACCAATGGAGAGTATAATTGGAAAGTGATGACCAGTCACAGACTGGGTTGCTAAGGAAGGCTGAATTTTAATTCCGTGTTTTATAATCTACCCCTGGGATCTCCCCTTCCCATCTTATCTTGTACAAGAAGGCTAGAGACTTTACCTTTTTTTACTATTGTTGTTACTGTATCGTGCTCCCCAATTTTAGCACACATTCCGCTCCCTGTTAAGTCTCAAGTATTAAGTGTGTGAGTGAATGGATGAATAAATGACTGAGCGTCACAGTTCTTAGTGACATACTATCGGATCCGATTAGACTTTGAGCAGTCCCTTACTAACAGTACTGGGATATTGATTCCTTTGGAATTCCTGTTCTTTGTGCTTCTGCAGTTCATCAAGTGCTCTTTGAGTGCTGTTTGTATCATAAGCACTTGGTTCTGTGGTAGATGGAAATAGGAATAAAATTCACAACTTTTCATCAAAGAACTCATAGCTTAGTGGGATGTGTGAGGCACATACATAATAATTATCCTTCTCTATGTGCTTTTAGAGGTAAAAACATGCTGGAAGGAGTCTTCATGGGCTGGGGGACGGGGAGAAATTTGGCTGCAGGCAAAGACAATTTAAGACAGAGAACTGTGTGTACCAAGGAAGGAAAATGGATAAGTATAAGGTCTGCTTAAGAACAGTCCAGAGTTGCTAACTAAAAGCTTATATGTAGATTCATGGTGAGAATTAAAGTTGGCCAGATTCAGTTAGGATTATATGATAAAGATACTGAATTCCAGATCTGGGTGTTTATATTTAAATTAGCAGGCAGAGGGAAAGATAATATGGCAACACTATGAGGAATGATTGAAGTGAGGAATTACTGGATATAGTGAGAAACAATAATTAATAAGCTATTAACATTATTCTGGAAAATGTAAAACAGGTCTGAATTAGGGTTTGCAGTGGAAGTAAGAGAGGAGATAAAGTCTATAGGCATGGCAACTTACTGGATACTGGTGACAAGAAAGTGAAAGGAGCCTAGGATGAACCAGAAATTTCAAACTGGCATATCCCATAATAGAGGCATAAGAGTTGCTTTGAATTGGGAAAGGTAAAACATTTGATTCAGTTTGGGCTACTTAAATTCAGTTTTGGGCACACCTCATAGGATGTTTCTGTGAAGTTGGAATTTAGAGTTCCTTCTTGGGAACATGGTGTAGATTTGCATTGTCTGTAAATGGAATGTTTTTTTCCAAGACACTTTGAATAGGAGGAGGCACTCCCCACTCTCTACGTGACTCCTCATTTGGTTCTTAAGTATTCAGGTTATTACTTAATCCTTCAAATTATTATTGATTGAATTTCCATTTGCATGGTACCTTCAATTTTTCTGCCCTCTAAATGGTGATAAAACGGGGTGCCTGGATGGCTCAGTCGGTTAAGCATCCAACTTTGGCTCAGGTCATGATCTCGTGGTTCGTGAGCTCAAGCCGCGCATCAGCTCTGTGCTGACAGCTCAGAGCCTGGAGCCTGCTTCGGATTCTGTGTCTCCCCCTCTGTCTGCCCCTCCCCCTCTCACGCTCTGTCTCTGTCTCAAAAATAAATAAACATTGAAATTAAAAAGAATAAGTGGTAGTAAAGTGAATGGAAAGAATTAATGTATATTCTAGGAGTAAGTGCCTCAGTGGGAGGAAGTGAATGCATGGAACTTCTCTAGCTTAGTTTAGAAGGGACTGCTTCCAACTCTTTGCAGACCTCTTGTTTATTGATAATACATTTTTTAATGGAAAATATTATTTCCTTATATTGCAGATGGGTGCTGTTCAGCCTTTTATATAATTTAAAAACATTTTTTAAAGTCTTAATTAAAAGATTTTTCAAGCTTCTGCACCATATGATGTTTTCCGTTTCTTGAAAGCTCTATGGTATCCTATTCTACACTTTGAAGCTTATTGTCTGGACAGTTCAGGTGGGATTCCAGGGGTAGGAATTTGAGCTTATTTTGGCCCCTAAGTTTTTGTTGATAAAAATTGTATCAGTGGGTAGGCATTTTCTTGTATCCATTTATACACTTGCCTTTTACAACTGGTGGAATGAGAAAATGACTTATTTTCACTAGTTTGAAAAAGAAATATAGAAGCATATTCATTGCATGATAAATGTTAATGATAACGATTACACTGAAAGCTTTTGTCATTCAAGAGGCTCTGAATTGGAAATTAGATCTCAACTATGCTTTATATACAATGTAGTCAGTGGCATTTAATGAAGTCTCTGTTATCCATGATCAAGGATGGTTACTTGAAATTAAAAATAATCTACCTTGGCTGTTTATGTTGATATACTGAAATTCTTCCTCCCTATTATATTTTTCTCAACAGCTTGTAAGGAAACTTTAAGATAGAAAAGCAAACTGAATCAGTGAACAGGCTGTTAGGGGAGGAGGGAGATGTTGGTGAGAGGGTACTTGGGGCAGGACCAAAGGGATTGGGGATTGATTCACAATCTGAAAGACAAGAGTAATCAAGGACTAATGACAAGCTGTTGCTTGATTTTGACAGAAATAATCCCCATCACCCTCACTGGGACTTCGGGGAGGGTCGGGAAATAAAAATTGGTTCACATAGCCTTGAAGACAGGCTAAATGAAGTAAGTCAGACACTAAAGGACAAATATTGTATGATTCCATTTACATGAGGTATTTAGAGTAGGCAAATTCATAGCAACAGAAGGTAGAATGGTGATTGCCAGGGGCTGGAAGGAGGAGATAGGGAGTTATGATTTAATGAATATGAAGGGTCAGTTCAGGAAGATAAAGTTCTAGAGACGGGTGGTGGTGATGGCTGTTCAACAGTATGAATGGACTTATTACTACTGAATGGTACACTTAAAAATGACTAAAATGGTAAATTTTATGTTATGTATATTTTACCACAGTTAAAAAAAAACCTTTAAAAAAAGTGGTTCATGCATAAAAAAGTGGTTATATGTACAAAATTTTCTGGTATAGTCCTGATTTCATGTAAATTTTTTTTTCTGTTTAGGGAAAAAGAATTTACAGTACAGTGGAATCGTCTTAGAACTTTAAAAAACACTTTTATTTACATAGATTTAAAAATAAGAAAAACCATATCTTATTTTTTAGTTTGATATGAGATATACTTTATTGATATTTCTGGTAATTTCAGAATATTTATTGCAGAACCATGTTGATTTGTTTTTCTTCTTTAGAAACACAATCACTCTATACTAGAAACACTTTTTTTTAATGTTTAGTTATTTTTTTAATGTTCACTTATTTAGATATTTTTATTTTAATATTTATTTACAAATGAGAAGGGGCAGAGAGAGAGAGGGAGAGAGAGAGAATCCCAAGGAGACTCTGCACTGTCAGCGCAGAGCCTGACTCGGGGCCCGAACTCACAAACTGTGAGGTCATTACCTGAGCCAAAATCAAGAGTTGGGCACTTAACTGACTGAGCCACCCAGGCTCCCCTACAAACACTTTTTGTTTATCTTGAGAGGAGTAGTTAATTTGGATGCCAAATTATATTACATAGTTGACCCTTTTAATTAAGGAGCTACTTTTTTTTGTAGATTTTTTGTAATCAGATAAATTGACTAGGGGCAACAGAATTTTTGTCTGAGTTTAGCGAGACACCGAATTTTTTTCTGAAGTAATTATATTTATAATTATGAAGTAGAATGTGGAAATTACAGGATGGAAATCAAGTGATTTTTTTTTCTCCCCAAATGATGAAATGGACTAAATTGAGAATTATGTGGCTTGTATTTTTCAGGGGGGTTAACAGGTTAGTTGAATTGCCACCAAACCTCGCCTCTTTGCAGTTGCTGCCTTCTGCTGTCTACTCTTCGACAGCATCCCTGCCATCACCTGTCCCTTCCTCCCACACACAGTGCGGTTGGGGGCGGGTGGTGCTGTGTTGTCACAAAGGTGTTCTTAATTGTTGTGCCTCTTGTGTAGATCTGTGTTGAATCCTGAGTTGTGTTCTCCCACTTAGTGTTAAGATTACTTGGATACCAGTTTTGGCCTCCGACTTTAGAGTTCCTTTCAGCCTAATTCTTTGTTTCTGCAAAGAAACTTCTGAACTTCAAATTTGCTTTTTCTTCTAGAGTTGGAACGCTCTGTACCTCCACATTCCATGAGTAGAGCTCATCTCTTGGCTCTTATTGTTTGCCACTTTATCCACTGGCTTAAATCACCTTTCAGTCTTGGTCCTTATCTCTTTATTTAGTTTTTGGCTGCTTAAGGCAATTCAAGTGAGCAATAATAATATCTGATATTTATGTAGCACATCCTATATGCCAAGTACTTTCTAAGACCTCTACTGCTTGACATTGAATCCACAGAACAACTTTAGGAGACAAGTAGTGTTATTACCCCCATTTACAGGTGTGGAAGCCAAGGCACAAAGATCTTAAGCGACTTGTCCCAGGTCAGACATTAAGTAGCAGCATTCTGCCTCCAGAACCCATGCTCTTAGTGATTATGTTAAACTTGCTCCCTAGGAAAAATAGTATTTTGTCACCCAACTCTGTATTGTGAAACTTGTGTGGATAAATAGTTGTCATGAGCCAGAAAGCTTATCAGTCAACACTGTAGTTCACAAATGTTATTGCCTGGATACAAACTCATCAAATTTCCCAGTGTATCCAAAAAAGGGTCTTATTTTTTTGTAACTCTCAAACAGACTTTTAAGAGCTTGTGTAATTCATTTACTTATGTCATATAGCACTATATGTCTTTATAAAAAGGAGTCTTAACATATAAGTGCTTAACCTTTACTTCTTAATGATGAGCTTTTAAATTGTTATTGTGCTGACATAATTAGGTGTAACGCCTAAAATGCTTTGTGTGTATAGCTATAAAAAGAAAGTAATGTGATCTAGGACTGACAGTAAAGCTGTATCTAGGAAAAAATCCTATGGAAGGTTGAAATTGAATGTGGTAACTGCAATTATCTAAAAGGAAGTCTATTACCTTATGATAAAACTGTCAAAATAATGATTGGGTACTCCCACAAATTGTATGGAGAATCAATAAAACCAATATTACGTCACGGTTTGAGAATTTAGGAATTCCACTTTCTCCTAATTCATGAGAGGATGCTAATATATTTAAGAATGAGATAATTGTAAGGGCTTTTTTCCTGCTTCATTTTGTAAGTAACTCTTTGCTTGAGAAGCTTGATAAACAGCATTCTTGGAAAATATGAATAGTATATATTCATTAACCAGATAGAAATACACAGACAACACGAGCTACTTTCTTTTGCCTTGCAAGGACATGAAATGCAACATTTTGAGTGGATCTTTTTTGTTGGTGGTGAATAACTTCTGTTTCAATGAGGGCCCTTGTTTTGACCATTTGATCTCTGATGTCATTGTATATAAGCCAGCCTCTGTATTTTAAAGAGGATTACCAAATTATTCTTGCTACAACTAAATGGTATGTATAGGTAAAGGATTTGTCTACTTTGCTAAGCCACCTAACCTCCAACTTCTCATTTTTTTTTGTCTTTTGATCTAAGAGGACATTTTGTATATTAATACAGGAATAATTTTTGGTTCCTGCTCTTGGTTCATCCCCTGGTCTCACATGTATATATATTAGTTGACTTGAATTACATATTTTAATATACCTACCATTTACTTACAACACTAGGATTGAGAGGATATTAAGGAATTCTGTAGATAACACATAAAACATGTGAATGGAACCTTACTATTTAAAAAGGTTTTTTTTTTTTTAATTTTTTAACGTTTATTTATTATTGGGAGACAGAGAGAGACAGACCGTGAGCAGGGGAGGGGCAGAGAGAGAGGGAGACACAGAATTGGAAGCAGGCTCCAGGCTCCACGCTGTCAGCACAGAGCCCAACGTGGGGCTCTAACTCCCGAACCGTGAGATCATGACCTGAGTGAAGTCGGATGCTCAACTGACTGAGCCACCCAGGCACCCCAATTTAAAAAAGTTTTGATGTTGTTTTCTTCTTTTTTTTTTTAATGTTTATTTATTTTTGAGAGAGACAGAGACAGAATGCAAGTGGGTTAGGGCCAGACAGAGAGAGAGGGAGACACAGAAGCAGAAGCAGGCTCCAGGCTCTGAGCTGTCAGCACAGAGCCTGACGCGGGGCTTGAACTCACGAGCTGTGAGATCAGGACCTGAGCCGAAGTCGGACGCTCAACCAGCTGAGCTACCCAGGTGCCCCGATGATGTTTTCTTTGATTCGTGTAATAACTCTTTGACATGGATAAGGCAAATGTTATTTTGTGGTCTTATAAATGAGAAGCTCGGGGTAAATGACCAGCCTAGCATTATGCTTAGAAAGGGCAAGAACTGGGACTTGATCTCTCATCACCCACGCCTACCTGCTCCTTTACCCACCCTCATTATGTGTCTGAATGCACAAAAGAAGGAACAAAAGCAATGAGAGGGAAGGGACCTAAGTCTTCTGATTTCAGAGTCATCTTCTTTCCATTATTTAATGAATGTGAATTAACACCATTGTTTAGATATTGCCCTGTGTGCCTAGCTACTTTTAATGTGAGAAGAGTTTATCATATTTCTACTTAAGTCTCATCTGTTACAATTTGTGTGTATCTCCTCTTGTAGAGTTGGAATCCCAACTAGCTATCCCTTACTAGCTATCACCTTGGGTAGCTTCTTTGGCAGCCATAGTTTGCTTATCTTCAAAATCAGGTAACGTCTACCTTTCAGTGTCATACAGATTAAAGATGATTTTGTTAAGTACCTAAATCATAGCATGGTGCTTGGCACATCATAGACACTCAAATGATAATGACTCTTGTAGCGATAGGCAGTAGTATTCTAGCAGTTCCTTAAAACATACAAAGGAATTAATTTATCCTTCATTGTCTTTTAGTACTTTTGAAATATGAATTCTGTGATAATTTTGGAGATTCTGAAAACCTCTTCAAATTCTTTTTATGATGCTCTGTATGGGAAGAAATTAATTATGGTCCTATCAACGCAGCATAGAATGGGAGGATGAAGTCAATTTCCTGAATTCTTTTACTAATTTATTTATTTCAATTTAATGTATTTTTTCTTCTAGTAATGAAACAATAGCATGTTTGGCCTGCTTATATATGTACTGTGGAAATTTATAACCCTTTATTCTGCTGTGTAACTATATCTTATACTTCAGGAATTCTTTTAGCCAATTGCAGCAGGATTGCTGTCAAAAGCAACAGGAGTTTTTTGTTTCTGTTTTTGTTTTTTTTTAATGGTAATCGAAGGGTTAAGTTTTTCATGAGCCCATATCTGGGGGTAGCAATTCCACTAGAAAGCTAAAATCTTTCTTAGTAAAATTTTTATTGGGATAATTTTAGATGTACAGAAAAGTCGCAAAGATAGTACAGAGAGTTTTCCCTATACCTGTCACTCAGTTTTAATTACCCGTAATGTTATCATTTTACATTCCTGTGGTACATTTGTCACCATTAAGAAACCCATGTCAGTATATTACTATTAACGAAACTCCAGACTTTATTTAAATTGCACCACTTTTTCCACTGGTGGCCTTTTGCTGGTCCAGGGTCCAGTTCAGGAGCCCGTATGGCATTTAGTTGTTGTATTTCCAGCATCTCCCCTGGTGAATGACAGTTACTCAGCCTTTCCTTGTTTTTGAGGGCCATGATGGTTTTGAGGAATATTGGTCAGGTATTCTCTGTAATGTCCCTCAGTTTTGATTTATCTGATGTTTTTCTCTTGATTAGGCTGGGGTTACAGAATTTGGAAAAAAATAGCACAGAGGTGAAGTTTCCTTACCATCATATCCTATCAGCGAGTACATGATATCAGTGCAATTTATCTCTGGTTGTGTTAACCTCAGTCTCTTGGTTAAGGTAATGTTTACCGGATTTCTCCTCTGTAAAGTTACTGTTTTTCCTTTTCTGTACTCTGTTGTCTGAAAAAAAGTCACTAAATTAGCCCTCACTCAAGCTGGAGGGGACAATTTAACTCCACCTCCTGGAGAGGAGGATTATGTTGATATGTTATTTGGGATTCTCTGTAAGGAAGTTTTGTCTCCTGTATGTATTATTCAGTCATTTATTTATATATGCATACACGACTTGTGATACTTACTTTCTATTTGGGGTTATAATCTCACTAGACCACTTTTATTTAGATTCAGGAATTCAATTGTGCTACTCATTCTAATCTTTTAACCAGACCTCCCCCATGTTACCATAAACTAAGCAGACATATGTCCTTGCCTGTCATTCATCTCAATGATGAAATTATTTTATGTAGGTCCCAAGTAAAGCCCTTTACAAACCAACTGATAAATTCTCTTTAGTTGCATTCTCTCCTTTACGAAGAGTGTTGATGCTGTAATAAATGTCAAAGAAAAATTTTCTCAGTCTGATCTAAATTTTCATTAATCTGTTATATTTATTAACAAACACTTTTTTGTTTTGTTTTTGCACATCAACTAGTTTTGGTTATTAGGGGCAATACTTTCTGAAGTGAAGAAATCAAAATAAAAGGGAATTCCTTTAAAACCTGAGCCTGAATTTGGTTTTTTTCCATACTCCGTCACACCCCTCTGAATGATCAAACATGCTGGTCAGTCAGTGAACACCTTTGTCCACAGGGCATGGGGTGGGCAGAATGTTCTCTGGCCTGTGTATTTGGCTTATTTTTTTAAAGTATTTCTTGTTTCCATCTTGGTGTTCTTCCTTTTCCATTTTAGCTGTTCCTGATGAGTTTTTAGCCTATTGATAAACATTTGGTGAAAAAAACCTTGGCTTGTTTAAGAACTCTCCTTTCAGTGATATTTTATGTAGTTAGTTGCTTCTGTTTAAATT
>NC_044308.2:65734220-65954220 GCF_007474595.2 Lynx canadensis | reverse complement strand
TCTGAATAGAAGCGCTGTCCCTGGCTGTAATTAGTCACATGGGCTTAGTTCCCAGGAAATGTTTCTTTCACTGTACTGAAAGTGTGTGAATTTTCATATTTTTTTAAGTTATCTTAAAATTTCCTCTCTGTTTCTCCATCTGCCCCCTCCTAAAATTTAAGAAATCTGAAGTTTAGTTTGTACTGTTCTCATTAGTTTAGGGGCCTGTCAGAAAAGTACACATGTTCATGCCCTGTGTACTCTCTCCCTTTCCATGAATCCTTCCAATCCTGGGCAACACTTTTAATGACTTAGAATTAACTGCCTTCTAATTATGCACCGAGGCAGACACCATGATGGGGTATGGGTCTTTGCCAGCAAATGGAAACACAAGAGATATAAATGAGCAGGCTACCAGAGGGAATTGTGAGAGAGGCTTCTCGAAGTCAGCTAGCAAAGCAGAGACTTACTGCTGCCTCACTGAATAAGGTAAACTTGGTCATACCAGCAGCCACTGTGGTATCACCTATAGAAGCATCCATTTTTCTTTCTTTTTATATATATTTGTGATCTTGTCAGGTTTTTGGCTACCCCAGGAAATTTTGGCAGGTCTTTGCTGCTATCAGCTTTCTCCCCTGACCTTGAGCTAGCCTTCTTTTCACCTGTGACTCAACTGTCAGTGTTACTTGATGTGCTGAGCTCCCATAAGCTAGGACCAGAGAACTCAGCTTCTTTTTGTGGACGTATATTTGTTCTATCTGGAACACTAAGTGTGTTGAAATTGTTTTTTAAAGTTTTTTCCATGTTTATTTATTTTTGAGAGACAGAGTGTGTGAGCAGGGGAGGGACAGAGAGAGAGGGAGACACAGAATCCAAAGCAGGATCCAGGCTCTGAGCTGTCAGCACAGAGCCCGATGCGGGGCTCGAACTCAGGAACTGTGAGATCATGACCTGAGCTGAAGTCGGACGCTTAACCAACTGAGCCACCCAGGCGCCCCTAAGTGTATTGAAATTGTAATGGCTAATATTTGAATTGGAGGGAGGCCTAAGAGGGAGGAGGAATACCATTGGAAAACTTGAGTTATTTGTGGAATTATGATGCATTAATCTAGAACATTTCCGGTTACTTTTGAAAACCATGAGGGAATAGTGCTGAAGAAGAACAGACTGGTAATTATGATCCCAACTGACTATGTTTATTTATATCACGGCTCCACCACTGACTGGGAGTGGGACTTTGGGAAATTATTTAAATTCCTCATGTCTTAATTTCTTCATTTCTAAGATGTGGATAGCCACCTTGGAGATATATTCTGAGCATTCAATGAATTAATACTTGTGCAGAGCTTAAAATGATTCCTAGCATACAGTATGCACTCAGTAAATGTTGGCTATTGTTCATTTTTAGAAGTGAAAACTTGCTGTCGGGTAGACTGAGTGACCCCCACCTTCCTGAATACTCGGCTGACTTTGTACAAATATTAAACTAGTGTTTCTGAAATTTTAGAAATTTGGGTACATTTACAGTTTTTCCATATCTGCATTGTACCACATGTACTATAATAAATATACTATATGTATTTGAAAATTTTTAAGTGTCATTTAATTCTATTTTAGAAAGGAAATTTATAATTCTACCTTAAATGATAAACTAGAATTTCTTGCCATACACAGAAAGTACTTATAAAAATAATCCATAACTGCTAAAGAAAAAAATGTTTTGTATGCTCAGAAAGTCATTTCACATGCCTATGCCAGCGTTAAGCACTCTCCTCTTTGAGAGACGTGGCATTAGATGTTGTCAACATTTAAGGACCCATTGTGTCCTATGTGTTTTTAGTCTAAACTTTCTGAAAGATATGTATGTGTGTGTGTGTATGTATTTATTTTTTTTTTGAGACCTACTCATCCATAATGAGAAAAGTTCAAATTAAGCCAAATCCATTGGACTAAAAATTACTGTAACAGTAGGGAATATAGGCAGGACTTGAATTTTGAGTAGTTCATTAGTAACTCATTCAGCAGTTTGTGGAGGAACTCTTTCGTGTAGAACAACTTTGAGATGATAACAGAAATATTTCTGCTGTTAAGCAGCTTGCTGAGCAACGTCACATAAACTGTTCCTTAGTCCTCCACATGAACCACGTGTTCTCAAATGGAGTGGTATCACTTTAACAGATATGCCATATACCTGTGGCGTTAAAATTTCAAGGGGGAAAATTAAGGAAAAAATGTCTAAAAAATCTCCTTCGGTGGGCTATAATGAAAGAAAAGGTTAAGCAGGATTTATGTAGACCAGACCAACATAGGACCACTGAAAGCCAAGCTTGAAATCTGAAACCTTCTACCTTCAGAACCAGTAATAAACTTGCAAAAATTATGTCTTATCTTCTTAGGGTGACCAGAGGTTGAACTTAATCCTCCATGAAAAAGCCCTCAGATACTTACAGATAACCTTAAGAAAATGCAACATCTTTTTTTCTATATCGTGCTGAACATCCCTTTTTCCTTAAGATTTTTAAAATTTTTAATGTTTTATTTATTTTTGAGTGAGAGAGCGTGAGCAGGGAAGGGACAGAGAGAGACAGCGAGACAGAGGATCCTAAGTGGGCTCTACACTGACAGCATCGAACCCGATCTGGGGCTTAAACTCATGAACCATGAAATTATGACCTGAGCCGTAGTCCAACGCTCAACCAACTGAGCCACCCAGGTGTCCCAGATTTTTTTTTTTTTTTTTAAGCGTGTCATGGTTTCAAGTCTTGGCATCTTGATCAATCTTCTGTCAACAGATGACAAAGTAATGTGTAATCAAATGCCAAATGATTGGGAGACGGTATGAATTCACTCCCCTATATGAGGTAGGGGAGAGCAAGTAGATTGGAAACAAGGGGGAATTTTGCTGCAAGAGGTGAGAATTGAACTGACTGAGGGAAAGATAAGAAAGAACATTCCAGATTTGGAGAGTAGAATTGGAGGTGGCTGAGTAGGAGGGGTGGAATTAAGTGTATTCCAGATGCTTAATAAATACTTGTTGAGTGTATGTTTATGGCATAAGAATTGATGGTGTGTAGTGGCCTGAAACAAGAATCTGATCAGTGTGTAGACTCATGTTTTAGAGACATCTTCCTCTTGGCCTTTACATAATAACTTCTTTGAAACATTTTGTTTTTTATGTTATTTTTTAATGTTCATTTATTTTTTGAGAGAGAGAGAGCATGCACACGAGCAAGGGAGGGGCAGAGAGAGAGAGAGAGAGAGAGAGAGAGAATTCCAAGTAGGCTTCATGCTGTCAGCGCAGAGCCCGAGGTGGGGCTCTGTCTCTCGAACTGTGAGGTCATGACCCAAGCCGAAATCAAGAGTCGGAGTCTTTACTGACTGAGCCACCCGGGCATCCCCATGATACCTTTTTTATTTGATGACTGTAGTTGAAGTTATTTCTTACATGATTATGTGCTAGTTAGCAAAATTTAATTTGCCCCTATAAGATTCCCTCATGTTAAAAGGTAGTGCTTATGTAGATTGTCAAATGGGATTAGACTGCTTTAGAGATCACTTTTGTGCGGCGAGAGAGCTAGTGGGCTGCCTGGAATTGTCCAGGGGAAATAGTTCCAACTGCAAGAGTAAGGAAGCTCCCGCAGGCCACAGGCAATATTCAAAATGTCCAGAAAAGACATTGGCAGGCCAGCTCCCATGGACATGTAACCTGGGACCTTTAAACCCGGATGGCCAAAGGCCTTGAGCCAGCGTTTAAAGAGATTAGATTGTAGCTGGTAGTTTAGGCTTAGCTGTTGTGAGCCCAGCCTCTGCAGGAGCCGCGTGAAAAGGCAAACTCTTGGTGCACTCTGGGAGCAGCTTCATTTCCCCACAAACTGTTTAACTGCAACGATTGTATTTTCTTGTTGGAGGGAGAACTAGGTCCTCACAGCACTGTCTGTCTGCACATCAGTTTCCTTCCACATGGCACGTCTCGTCTTTGTCGCAGTAGCAGCCATCTCTTACTTCATCCTTTTTCTCCTCCTGCTGGCTGCCAGCCAGTACACAGTCAGCCCCATGCTGGCTCACCTGTTGTGCTTCAACCTACTTGTGACCTTAGATCAGAGGCCCCAACGAGATATGGTCTGGTCTTGGTTTTACCTCAGGTGTAACCTAGTCAAAAGGCACTCTTTGCAGCGGGCAGGATTTCCGGGGACCTTCAGAGCATAGGGGATGTAGCTGCTTATTTGCCCCAGTTCCTTTCAGCAGTAGTTCACTGCTTATTTGAGCTTACACCAAGGAAAGGAAGAGTTATAAAGATGGGTATGATGTCAGTGACTTGGGGGAAAGTCTCTACGTGCTTGATTGCTGGTGCTTGAAGTAAGGGAAAAAAACCTCCTTATGTGGTGATAGACAAGATTTAAAATACAGCCGCTGTCCCCCACCCCCCGTCCATGGAGTGAGAGCACGGTGAGCTAATACACACAAATGTGTGAAGGACTTCTCCCAGGTTCTTTCACAAGGACAGATGGGATTCCACATTGTGCCCTGACTGCCACAGAGGGGCGTGGCAGGGGTGGCGTGTAAGAAGGGACAATCTGGCATTGTCCAATTTTGCCTGTTGGACAGAGTCACTTCTGACTATTTCTCCAAGGCTGCGGCAATCATATACTTGGTAAGAACAGCCCCCCGACTCTATACATATCTCATGAAGTCTTTCTTCTTTTACCTTCTTGACAGTAGAAGGTAATGAGTGACGTATGTATTGATAATGCACTGTTGAGAGGCAGAATGCATGCCGCGCCATGATCTAACTCAGCCAAAGCAATAGGATGACAGCTTCAGCTGCCCAAGTCTGAAGGAGCATGTTAAATGCGCTTCGTGTGTTATTTTATTTCATCTTTACAACAGCCCAGCAAAGTAAGCACCGGTGTTATACTCTTTTACAGACGAGGGAACTGAGGGTCACCGACATTAATTAACTTGCTGAGATGATAGAGCTAGTGGGTGGGAGAACCAGGCCAGTCTGCCTGATTGTAGGCTCAGCTAGTAACCCCTGTTCCATGCTGCCTCTCCATTTGAAAGTGTCAGACTGCACAGTTTTCCAAGTTCATCTTGCTTTTAGAAGGCACGTTTTTTTCCTTTTTTGAGGAAGATGTAAAGAAACCTGGTCTTGTGTGACATCTGAGGCTAGGTCACAAGGAACTGTAAGCTGCTGCCTGCTTCCCTGGGGTGCTTGCTCTTGGAACTCTTGTCAAGAGGAAGTTCAGGAAGACCTTAGGCCCACATGGAGAGGAATCGAGGCACCTCACTTGTAGTTCCGGCTGAGGTGGAAGTGAGCACAGATTTGCCAGACGTGTGAGTGAGTCGTGATCCAAGGGAACCCTCCAGCACCCGGATAATCCACTCCAAGCCATGTCACGCTAAGAGAAGCTATCTCCATTAAGCCAGCTTAAACTGCCAAATCATGAGCATGTTAAGAGCTTATTGTTTAAAGCCTCCCCCTCCAAAAACATGGGTTTATACTTGAGAGTTTGATGGAACCGATTCTCAAACCGCAGAAACGAGTTGTGAAGCTTGACGATTATCATGGTACTTCGGCCTGTGACATGGCAGCAGCCTTTGGAGGAGTCAGGGTAACAATTCACTTTCTAGCCACCAGTGACCCTCCTGCTGTTCTCTGGCCCAGCCAGACCCTCCACAGCAGAGCGGACTTTGGAGGTGACACAGGTGGCTCCGCTTTACAACCTACCCACTTATTGGCCACCTGCCCTTCTCTCTGTTGTTTGTGGCTCCAATTTGTCAAGAGGATCTTCTCTTTATATATTTGAATAACTTTTAACTCCACAGAAATTAACAAGGAAACAGGCTTTCCCTGGAATTTACTAAGAAGTTTCTAAAAATTTCAGCAACATAGCAGAAGGAGCTTTTTGTTGATGGGCCATATTTCCATAACAAAGACATAAATGATTGGAGAAAGAAACAAACAAAAATCTTTTAAAATACAAAACCAAGTTCAAACAAAAGGAATTCAATCTCTAGTTGTAAGGAATGAAGAGAGAATGTATATTCAGATTGGTAAACTGGGGCTCTCACTTTGTAGGGCCACTTTGTAGAGTTGTTAGCTTTAGAAAAGGACAGGAGGGGTTGGGGCTGAGATTTTAATTCCCCAGAGGGAAAGATGCACAACCATGAGCTGGAAGTGAGCCTCCACAGACAGCCCAAACCATGGGGAAAGGACTAGGGAAATTCCACTTGCCTGGAGAAAATGATGAGGAAGCTTGCCTCCTATATATGGTCTTGAGTTGTGGGGCATTTGTAGAGAGAAACTAGAAATAGGTCAGCACCATTTGTGGGTTTGAGTTTAAACCTGGGCTCTTGTTTATAGTACAGGAAGCCCAAGTTCAGAAATCAGTAAGAAAACTGGTCTCTGCAAAAGTAAACATGAAACTACTCTGTCATGGTTATTTCCACAGTGCAGGTCAAACAATTCTTGCTGAAATTAAGTTCATACTAACAATTTACAAACCAAGTGAGGAGAACACTACTAATGTTATGTTATGTTATGTTATGATATGTTATGTTATGTTATGTTATGTTATGTTATGTAACGTTACGTTACATAGAAGATAGGTAGGTAGGGAGGCAGATAGAGAAATTGCATACCATGAACTGGAGATAAGAAAATCTATAAGATGACATTTTAAAACCAAAAAAATTATATAAGCTGATCAAATAAATTAAAAACTAACTAGATAATGGAAAGAATAGAAATTAATGTGAAAAAAGAGCAGATAGATTTGGAAAAAAACAACAGTAAAATTTGGAAATGATACTGTGAAGTGAAAACCTCATTAGATGAGTGAAGTGTTAGATTAGAAAAAAGATTAGAAGAAAATTAGAAGAATTAGAATAAAAGTTAGTGAATTTTAGGATGGCTCTAAGGAAAGCATCTTTAGTATATAACAAAAGAGATGAATAGAAAAGAAGTAACACTTTATAGGAGTAGGAAACATAGGAGACAGTAATAAGGCCTTCTGATAGATGTCTAATATAAGAGTTCCAGAAGGAGAGAATAGAAGCCCAGGTTATAATGGCTCAAAATTTTCAAACTGGTTAAGGGTATATATGCATAAGTTCATCAAACAGCTAATTCCAAGCAAACTTAAATTAAAAGAGCCATATCCAGGCACACAGTGATGAAACTGTTGAATATCAAAGAAAAATTTAGAAGGAGCCAGAGATAAAAGACAAATTAATTCTATGGGGATTATTATTAACTGACAGGAGAGTTCTTATCAATAACAAATGTCAAGAGAGTGAACTCATATCTTCAAAGGGTTGAAATAAAATGACTCTTAGTTTATAATTCTATACCCAGCTATATTATCATTCAAAAGTGAGAAATAAGTTATTTTCAGGCAAAACAAGACTAAGAGATTTTACTATTCATTGGTCCCATCTGAAAGAATGAATACATAGGTGCTTTAGTAGCAAAGATATTGAATATAAAAGCAGAGAGCTGAATTCAGAAAGCAATACTGAAAGAGGAAATGGGCAAATGTTCATAAATCTAAGTAAGTATCAAACATGTAAAAAAAATAGAGACCATTAGAGTACTCAAGAACAGAACCAGTTATGTGTGGTATATGTATATATGTATATGGAGAGAGAGAGATTTATTATAAAGAATAGGCTGATGTGATAATAGAGGCTGAAAAGTCCCAAGTGCTACAGTAGGTAAGCTGGAGACCCAGTAGAGCCAATGGTTTAGTTCCAGTCCAAAGGCCTACAGGTTTGAGATCCAGGAGCAGCCAGCATTTTAGTTTGAGTCCAGAGGAAAATACTGATGTCCCGGATTGAAGGCAATCAGTCAGAAAAAACTTATCTTCTATATTCTGGTCAGGCCTTCAACTGATTGGATGAAACCCATCCATCTTGGTGAGGGCAATGTGCTTTACTCCAATTCAAATGTGAATTGTGAATCTCATCCAGAAACACTATCACAGACACATCCAGAATAACGCTTGGTCAAACATCTAGGCACCCTGTCTGTGGCCCAGTCAAGTTGGCATAAAATTAGCCATCACAAAAACTAAGAACTTAATGTTTACCAACAAGGTGGTTAGATAAAAACAATAGACACAATAACATGCAGGCTTATGGGGAAGGGGGACTTCCTGATTGGAGTGAGTGCATTCTAAATTCCTTACATAGCTGACCATTGAGCAACATGAGTTTGAACAGCATGGGTCCATTTATATGCTGATTTTTTAAAATAAATACAGTGTAGTACTGTAAATATGCTTTCACTTCCTTATGATCTTATTAACATTTTCTTTTCTCTAGCTTTATTGTAAGAATATAGTATGTAATACATATAACATACAAAATGTGCTAATCGACTATGTTATCAGTTAAGCTTCCTATCAACAGTAGGCTATTAGTAGTTAAGTTTTGGGCAGTCAGACGTTATATATGGGACTGCTAACCACACAGGGGGTTGGTGCCCCTAACCCCCATATGATTAAGGGTCAACTGTACTCAGAATTACAAAAGAGCTATGATTAGATTAGATATGGGTCTGTTTAAAATTAATGAAAAAATAAGAATATAGAACATTTAAATAATACAATGAAAAATCTTGGCCTACTAGACAAAACTGAACCCTGTATCTGAGAATTAGGAACTTTATTCTTTTTTAAGATCTGTAAAATATTTATAAAAATTGATTGCAAATGAAAACACCAAAGGAAGTCAAACGGATACTCCCAAATGAATATAAGCATCACATACTTTGACCAATATGGTCAAATTAGAAATTTGGAATAAATATTTAAATAGTTTATAGATCAAAGATAAAATCATAATGGAAGCTATAAAATATTTATAAATAAATAAGAAGAACACTTGGAGCATGTAGTTAAAGCAGAATCTAGAGGGAAAATTATAGCCTTAAAAAGTATATGTTAAAATAAAAGATTAAAATTTTATATAACAAAGATAGTAAGTCTGTAAAAGAATAATACAATGAACTCAAAGTGGAAAGCCAGAAATAATGAGGACAAAAGGATGAATTAAATGAAATTGGAAGGAATGAAGCAGTAGAGAGAATCAATGAAACCAAAATTTAGTTTCTTAAAAATACGAGAAAAATGAACTGACCTCTAGCAAGACTGATAAATAAAAAAGTTTACACAAATTAGACTATCTAAGGTAAATTTAATTGAAGATCCAGACATTAAGTCAGAGTGGTGGGTGCACGGATGTTTGTTGTTTTTGGCTCTTGAAATATTTCACAGAAAGCAGGAGTGCCTGGGTGGCCCAGTCACTTAAGCCTCCAACCCTTGGTTTCAGTTTGGGTCATAATCTCCCAGTTCTGTGGGTTCGAGTTCTGCATTGGGCTCTGCACTGGCAGCAAAGAGCCTGCTTGGGATTATCTCTCTCCCTCTCTTCTCTGCCCCTCCACTACACGTGCTGTCTCAGTCTCTCTCAAGTTAAACAAACTTAAAAAAAAAAAAATATTACACAGAAAGCAGATCATAATCTTCAGCATTATGCCTTAGTCTAGACATTGCCTATTGCCTGTCTTCTGTAGCATGCTTTAACAGGTACCAGTTCTCTCCTATCCTTGTGCATGTAGCCCCAAGTGACTCATGCATCCCTGCCTTATACGTGGTTGGTAGAAAGTTGAAATTCTAGCAATCGATTGAAGCAGTGACAGGGGTGAACTGTAAAATCAACAGATGAATGCATCTAGGAAAGGTTATGGAGAACCTAAGCCTCCTGTCTACATATGGTCAAAAAAGATGGATGCAACGTGGGCTTAGGTAGTAGCTGGCCCAGGGACAGCTTGTATGAAAGGCCCTGGCTTCCTTGAGCCCTTCTTATTCTTAGCCATCCCAGGATTGTCCAACTGCCTTTCCTTACCTGTTTGATACTGCTCATCCCTCTGGCGGTTCTTAGCTTCAGCGTATGTGTGTAAAAGTAAGTTTGCACTCTCTGGCTTGGATCTGAGACACAGGTATACTTTTATGAGGCTTAAGTGCTAAAATCTGCAAATGGGGGCCAAGCATATCCTGGGTCTGTGGCCAAGGCCTTGACTCCCTATTTATTATCACTTTCTGTCTTGCTCTAAAAAATAGGAAAAGGAAAAGACATTTTACTGAGTTTAAAATGAATGTGGATTCAATACATAGTTTTTAGTATTCAATTTAACATGATTGACTTGTTCTCGCAGCCTGGGTGGCTTAGTTGGTTAAGTGCCCGACTTCGGCTCTGGTCACGATCTCGCGGTCCGTGAGTTCGAGCCCCGCGTCGGGCTCTGTGCTGATGGCTCAGAGCCTGGAGCCTGTTTCAGATTCTGTGTCTCCCTCTCTCTCTGACTGTGCCCGGTTCATGCTCTGTCTCTCTCTGTATCAAAAATAAATAAGTGTTAAAAAAAAATTTTAAAAATAAAATAAAAAAAGAACTTATTGGCTATGATTCTTAGTTCTGATAAGCACTATTCAAAAAATTTATATTGCGAAGAAAATTACGTCATTAGTTTCTTTTTTCTATAATATTTACTTTTCTTCTCTCACAAAATAAGTGACTTCATCTTCTTATGTCCTACAGTATTTTCCCTCCTCTATTTAAGAAAAAAAAATTTTAACATTTATTTATTTTTGAGAGAGAGACAGAGAGTGAGAGTGGGGGAGGGGCAGAGAGAGAGGGAGACACAGAATCCGAGGCAGCTGTCAGCTCTGAGCTGTCAGCACAGAGCCTGACATGGGGCTCAAACTCATGAACTGTGAGATCATGACCTGAGCTGAAGTCGGATGCACAACTGACTGAGCCACCCAGGTGCCCCTTCTCTCCTCTATTTAAAAAAGAGCCTTTGATCTATGGTTTGCCTTGAGTTATCATACAGTTTGATATGCAGTCAGTAATTTTCCAAAGGATAGAACTTTTGATCATGTTATCTGGCCATTTATAGATTGATAATCTTTTCCTTATATGGTGTAAGAACAGTAGAACATCTTAGTTATAACCAAGTACATGTGGGGAAGGTGCTCTTGTTTCTTGGAGACATGGTATGGCATCATGGGTACCTTAAAAAAATGTGTCTGTCATTACTGTCTGGTAACTGAGGGGCCAACCAGAGAGAGAACCCTCAGAGAAGGTCACCAAATGCTTGAGCAACTGCTTTGGTCCCCTCCAGCTGGCCAGGCCTTAGAATTAAGTTGGGAAAATCGAGTGAAGTTAGCAGGTGCATTACTATCTATTTAACACTGTTTTTGCAATAATCTATTCTTTTACAATGACAAGATTGGCTGTTTCATTTACCCAGTATTTGTACCACATAGCCATGGTCATTTTTTTTTTTTTTAATTTTTTTTTTTTCAACGTTTATTTATTTTTGGGACAGAGAGAGACAGAGCATGAACGGGGGAGGGGCAGAGAGAGAGGGAGACACAGAATCGGAAACAGGCTCCAGGCTCTGAGCAGTCAGCACAGAGCCCGACGCGGGGCTCGAACTCACGGACCGCGAGATCGTGACCTGGCTGAAGTCGGATGCTTAACCGACTGCGCCACCCAGGCGCCCCAACCATGGTAATTTTTTACAGAGATAATAAAGTCTAACTTAAGCTTATGTGAAGCAAATGCCTAACTTTGATTTGGTTCTTTTTTTTTTTTTTTAATTTTTTTTTAGCGTTTATTTATATTTGAGAGAGAGAGAGAGTATGAGAAGGGGAGTTGCAGAGAGAGGGAGACACAGAATCCAAAGCAGGCTCCAGGCTCTGAGCTATGAGCACAGAGCCCGACATGGGGCTCGAACCACGAACTGTGAGAACACGACCTGAGCCGAAGTCCAATGCTTAACCGACTGAGCCACCCAGGTGCCCCTGATTCGGTTCTTGCTGTCACTTAAATTTGACAACATCAACAAGGCAGCCGTTGTTGCTTTTTTTCTCCAGAGACACACGAGAAAGGTTGAAGGTGGTCCGCTTAGATAATATTGTCATTTTCTGCAGAAGACCGTGAGCCTGAGAGGTTCCGTGTTCCACAACTTTGCCCAGGCTGAAGAGCTAGTTGTAGAGATAGGGCTGGCTAGTATTACTCTGGTGATGATGCTCTTTTTAGGATTCCAGATATGGCTTCTACACTTGCAGTTACAAACACATGTTTACAAATGGCTAAGTATGTAAACGTTGTTATAAGTGTGCAGAATAGGAAATAATTAAACAATAGGAAATAGTTTTTTAAAAGCATATTGCATGTTTTTCTTTGTGGACTCAGTGCTGTGCTTAAGTGAAAAAGATGTAATTTCCTTATTTCTTTACACAGTATTTACTAACATTTATCATATCTGTCAGTGTTCTTATGGTATTGAACTTGATAAAGAACATAGTAATCTAAAAAAAAAAAAAAAAACTAAAATCATCTCCGTGTGATTGATGTTGATCTGTGGTCTGCGTTCATTCTATTAACTAGAGAATTATCCAATATGCATTTTAGTTTGTGTTTGTGTGGATAGACCCTAAGCCGTTTTGCTGGATGTTTGGGAATCATCCCATTGGAGGACTTGGAAGGATTGATTCCTAGGCAGCACTTGACCTAGTTTTAATTTAGAGGCTTGCCTTCTTCCCTTGCAGAGGAAGAGGAGTTCTGGTTATCTTGGCTTCCACATGCCTACAGAAAACCGCAGGGCCAGAATCTCTTGCCTCCATTTGCTAAGGGTATGATCTGATAGAGCATTCTTCGTTAGATGCCTCCCCTAGCCTTTCTTCTGTAGTAGTTCCTGGGGTAAGGTCAATTTAATTTACACTTGGATATGAGGAGGCATATTCTGGGATAAAAATTCATATATATATATATATATATATATATATATATATATTTTTTTTTTTTTTTTTTTTTTTTTTTTTTTTTCTTCCTTAAGTTTCCTTCAGTTGTTAGTCAGTTTTACCTACTTTTCTCATCTGGGACCCGGACATAATATTTTGTGGCAATTGATGAGAATTATTTTAGAAAGGTTTAGAATTCAGAGATGCTTTCGTGGCTAAAAGTTGTTTTTATTGACATCATTGAAATCTGACCTGCCTTCACTAAGTTCTCCATGTACATCTGCTTAGTTAGAAAATACTTAACCTGCAAAAGGTAAATATTTCTTCTCTGATTGTTCATGTTGTGTTTTTTCTCCAAGCGGGCTTTTCCAGAGCTAATTGATCTGCAAGGAGACATATGCTTTAGGTCTGTACTTGTTAATTTACCTTGGAAAAATTAGGTCATCTTCAAATCTGGCAGTGTGGCTTATAAACGTGGCAAAATGGTCTAATTAAAAGCTTCCCTTCGATTAAAAAAAAAGGAAAAAATTATTAGTATCAGTAATGTTTTCATTTGCATAGTTTGTGTGTATATAGGTACATGTCAGTCCTCATGCTGCATTAGAACTATGTTGACTGTTAACAGTTCATCTCTTTTCTCCTACAGCCTCCAAGTCTGTTATAAATAGTATGCTACGGGACCCTTCTCAGATTCCAGATGGAGTTCTAGCAAATCAGGTCTATCAGGTATTAATCACAGCTGTCTATTTTCAGTGGCAGTGCTATCTGCCTAGCGGAGTAAAGGATTTTAAACCTCATTTAATTACTGTCATCATAAACTATCACTGAGGTCAGGGTGCACCATAAATGGCAATGCAATATTTGCGAGAAGAGCATTTCACTTTTTAATAGCTTGCTTTTATAGTGAATAAAAAGCATGCAATTTTTGTTTTCTGTGATTAAATCTTAACAGCCTTTTGATAGCTGGGTTTTTTTATTTTATTTTATTTTTTTAAGGAAAATAATGACTGCTTTTAGGATACTAGTTAACGGTAACCCTTTTCATAGTCACCCCAGACCCCCTTCTGTGTTTTATCCACAGTGCATTGTGAACGACTGCTGTTATGGACCACTGGTAGACTGCATCAAACAGTATCCTTTCCCATAAAATTTTAGGTGCACAATTGACGAGCTCAGACTCAGTGGAGGAGATGTGTCTAGCTTTAACCTGACATAAAGTTCTGCTTCACAAAACACATTTCATACCCTTCTACTTTACATTCAATCAACTGGAGGGTCACTGCAGACCATCCTTTTCTACAGCTTAAGGAAAATCAGATGGGCCACGGGAGGCTGTCAGTTCAGCAGTTGTACATTCACACGTTATCTCAAACTGCTTCGTTTTCAGGGAGTTTAAAGGGACAGAATCATGAAGCACGTGGCCTACTGTCTGGGAATGTCTCTCACCAATCCAGTGAACATTGAAAAAAGAGAGAACGAAATTCCATACAAAATGAGCCAAATTCAGTTGAGTTCCCTAGAATAAATGTGGAGCCTGGAGTTAAAGGAGGAAGTGATTAAAATGCCACGGAGGCCATCGCTTTTGAAAGGGCAGTAGATTCTTGTTGCTTAAACGCTGATTACAGCCCAGGCTGCCATTTGGATCCCTAATAAACAGTTTGAGAGAAACCAAGCTAATTTTTCCCTCTGGACTGATTTAAGGCTATAAAAACAGGTGTCCAGTCACTCTTCATTAGAGACAAGAGATTACTAAAGAGTTAATACTTTCTTCTTGAAACGGGATTTGAGCAAACATTCACTACTTCATGAAGTAGGACGTTATCCACCAATACCTTTAGCAGTACTGTGGCAATGCTGAGAATTTTGATACCCCTTGGTGGAAAAATGCTATTTAAAGAGTAAACAACTAGTAATTTTTTAAATGAAAATCCTATTCCACCTGAGTCCATGTGTCTCACATTTCTTAATACTGTAAAAGGCCTTCCTAGTATAGGTTTTGTGAGTATGGGTAGCACTATGACTATTTGAGACTCAGTGTGACTAATCAGGAAGCTTTGTGTTGAAAGTCCTGGGTGTGTGCGTGTGCGTGTGTATGTGTGTGTGTGTGTGTTAATATCCCGTCTTGTTTCACAAAGTCTTAGACTCCGTAAAATTTTTGTAAAGAAACTCATTTTCTTTATAAAGTTAACCTTTGAAAAACAATCTTTTAACAGAGCCCTCTTGTAAGAATATTCACTACCTAAATTATAGTCCTTTATATATTTATTCTTCAAGTGTGTCCCCCCCACCACCAATGTAGTTTAAATTAATAAAATCACAGCCCTGTCATAAGCTTGCCTTTTTATTAGACCAAAGTGAAACTATACTTCTATTTTCAGTATAAAATTAATGATAGCATTAGAAATTGTAGGAGTGCCAACCTCATGTTGCTACAGTGATAAAGTTTAGCACATT
Organism: Lynx canadensis; assembly: GCF_007474595.2. Lineage (NCBI taxonomy): Eukaryota > Metazoa > Chordata > Mammalia > Carnivora > Felidae > Lynx > Lynx canadensis. Next base: position 65,938,981 of record NC_044308.2, on the reverse strand, counting down.
TGTATAACAACTAACACCATCTCAGAGTATCTGGGGCGGAATTACATGTTAATTTTAAAGCACATAAAATAGTTAAAAATCAATTTAAAGTTAAGGTTTTAAAAGCATAATGTCTTTTGAAGGATTGCATATTGATTTTAAATATAACTATCTAATTATATATGCATGGACTAAGTATGAAGTCAACTGCTTTGTAAATGCCAGGAGGCTATTTTTCAGTAATAGTTGAGATGCTTACGGGAAACTAGATTGCTGTATTGCTGGCTAAGAAAATGGCTTGTGAGGTTATTTACAAGTTTTGCCCCATGGTCACTGCCATACATCAATAATAGGTATTATTATAGACAAAGTCTAAGTGTTTTCTGCTTATAGAGCATTATAAATTCTGTTCAGAGTATTTTCTTTACATTTTTGCCATCATTCACTTTTCCTTTTTTGGCTGTGTTATTGCCAATAGAATTTAATGTAGTACAAGGTTTCAATTGATAAAGATAATGATGTATGTCTATAAATTGCATTCACTGACTAGATTATAATTTTGCAGTTCCATTATGCCTATTGCCAGTAAAATTACTGTTTTTATAAGCTTTGTTTTCTAGATTTTGTGTTTTTTATATGTTTATATCAAGAAAAGCATAATCAAGAAGCATGTCTTTGCAAAATTTCAAATCGGTGATTGCTTTCACCACACAAAATAAAACAAGCTGGGAAATTTATAGACAACTGATTTTATTTTTGCACCGAGGTAGTAGCAGTTTCGTATAATGTAAATATGCTTGCATAGATGTTTCCTAGATGGGTCCACAGAAATTACTTTATTTCACACTGAATAAAAATTAGTAGTTTTCCGTGTGAGCGAAAATGCTATTTGTATGTTGTTCTGATAATTTAGTAACGTTTACATTGCTTACTGTCGGTAAATTACATCATTTTGTGAGAAAGAAAGTACACATTTAGTAAATAGAATAGGTGCAAAATCTTTTTACTCCATTATGTAAATGTTACATGTAGACATTTGTGTAAGTAGAATAAAGTAAATTGGTCATTTACAAATAAGACATCACGAAAAGCACGGTAGCAAAGAGTACATACATTGTCATTGTGCTTTCTTTTTTTTCTTTTGGTGTCTTCTACATTTTTTCCTGCACAGCCACGTCCATCCACACCTTTCCTGCCACAGATGTATTCACGGGCACAAAAGGTGTGAGAAACCAGCCAGTTCACCTTTCCAAAGTGTGACTCCAGGACCCAGCTATTACACAAAGACCTAAACTGAGCACCAAGGAGAGAGGCTGATGCAGGAAGCTTAAAATGCTGTGGGTTTCATTTCTGTACCATCAGTAACCTCCGTTTCATGATTCAACATTTGAGATGTGAATAATTTACAACAATAAAAGTGAGAGCGCATTTATGTGGATTAGAAGTAAATAATTTAGTTCTAAAATGCGGGATGCCCCTAATAATGAGAAACCATTGAGAGATCTTCAGCAGATGTCTTCAGTGGACTCTGCAAATGTGTGAAAGTTTATGATTTGAAAATTTGTTCCTTTATTTTTTTTTTCCAGTTAGAAATTAAATAAGCACAGCCACGTGCATAGTGGGGAGAGGGGACAACAGAAGGAAAAATGCAGTTATGAGTTGGGGCTCATTTTGATGGTGGACATGAGTGGCCTCATCTCTTGAATTATGATTTAAATGGTATTAACCTGTATGTGTTGATAAAGGGCAGATGATTCTCTAGGAATTTTTTTTTAAACAAATAATGCATAAATTTTATTTCATTTAAATTGGACTCTTGCAGTGCATGATGGGGTAAGCTGAGGAGCGGTGTGACCATGTTGACTTACCCAATGGAGAATTAGATTATTACTGCCAAATGCACTTGATAGAGTCAAAGTACCAGAATAGGATTACACTCCTTTTCAGACTTTGTGCAAGCGCATCCTTTTGGAAAATATAGCAGAATTCCAACTTCCATTCCTTTTTTTAAAGATTTTACTTTTAAGTAATCTCCACACCCAACGTGGGGCTCGAACTCACAACCCTGACGTCAAGAGTCGCTTGTTCTACCAACCGAGCCAGCCAGGTACCCCTAAGTCCCATTCCTGATTTAATTATTTACCAGCCGTGGGACCTTCAGCAAGTTCCTCAGCCTTCTTGAACTTTGCTTTCCATATTTATAAAAATGGGACTAAGAGTAGTACCTACTCATGTGGTGGTGGTGAAAGTTAAATTAGATGATACCCCAAGTGGAAACGCAAATTAAAACTACAGTGAGCTACCACCTCACACCTGCCAGAATGGCTGTATCAAAAAGACAAGAAATAACAAGTGTTGGCGAGGACATAGAGAAAAAGGAATCCTTGTGCACCACTAGTGGGAATACACACTGGTGCAGCCACTGTGGAAGACAGTATAGAGGTGCCTCAAAAAATTAAAAATAGAACTACCCTATGATCCATCGATCGCACTACTGGGTATTTACCCCCAAAATACAAAAACACTAATTCAAAGGATCCCTGCACCCCATGTTTATAGCAGCATTGTTTACAATAGCCAAGATAAGGAAGCAGCCCAAGTGTCGGTCAACAGGTGAAGGGATAGGGAAGATTCAGTGTGTCGCACACGTACACACACACACACACACACACACACACAAAACGGAATATTGTTCAGCCATAAAAAGAATGAAATCTTGCCATTTGCAAGGACATGGATGGATCTAGAGAGCATAATGCTAAGTGAAATAAGCCAGCCAGAGAAAGACAAATACCTTATGACTTCACTCATACGTAGCATTTAAGAAACAAAACAAAGGAAAAGGAGCCAAGGAAAAAAAAGAAAACAGAGAAGGAGAGAGAGAGAGAAACCAGGAAACAGACTCTTAACTTTGAGAACAAACTCATGGTTACCAGAGGGGAGGTAGTGGGGGGATGAGTGAACTAGGTGATGGGGACTAAGGAGTGCACTTGTCTTGATGAGCACTGGGTATTGTATGGCAGTGTTCAGTCACTATATTGTACACCAGGAACTAACATAACACTGTATGTTAACTCTACTAGAATTAATTTTTTGTTAATTAAATGTTTTTGTTTTAAAAGAGGGGCACCTGGGTGGCTCAGTCAGTTAAACATCCGACTCTTGATTTTTGGTTTGGGTCATGATCTCACGGCTTGTGGGTTCGAGCCCCACGTCAGGCTCTGTGCTGGTGGTGCAGAACCTGCTGGGGATTCTCTCTCTCCCTCTCTCTCTGCCCCTCCCCCACTCACACATGCGTGCTCGCTCTCTCAAAATGAATAAATAAACATTTAAATTTTTTTTTTAAAGAAATGCTAGGCTGGGATGGCAGCAGAGGAAGTTGTAAAAATTTGGCGAGTATCATACTTAGTTGTAAGTTGGCACCAACAAGAGCTACTGACGAACTGAGAGGAATGTGAGAGACAGGTAGGAGTCTAGGACACCTACATTTTGGTTTGAACAGCATGGAGTTGTCAACGACTAAGACGGTAAGGAAACAAATGGCGTGTGCATATATGAGTAGCTGAATGTAGTGAGTCTGTGACACTATAACAATAAAATAACCAAAATTGTTGAGGACTTACCCACAAAAACGATGATACCCCCAGTGTTTAGCACCAAGGCTTAGTCTATGGTATTTAAGAACTGTTGGCTAGTATCCATTATTTTCACATAGTTAATTTTAATACTTTTCAAGAAGTTGTATGGAGGCCACAAACAAAGACTTCGTAGAGATCTCATTCAGATCCTCCGCTTTGCCACACATTAACTGCGTGGACTTGTGCGGATTCTTTTCTAAGCCTTGGTGTCCTCATCTGTAAAATAAGGATGATAATAACTGAGCATGAAACAACATACATATGGCACTTAACACAGTGCCGACCTCATAGTAATCCCTCAGAGAATTTATATGTGCCTGTATCTGTTTCTGTGTTAGATGATAATATGATACACTGGAACACACTATAGAAAGACTTGAAACAGCTTCTGTACCAGCACCCCAACCCGCAGTCCTTTGCTGGATGACCTCCTTCCAGAGTACCTACAATTCTCAATAGATTGGCTGTTCTGCTTCCCACCTCGCAGAAGCTCACCAGCAGCAGGCTGAAAGTGAAACGGGCTAGAAATTTGGGATACTTTGCCGCACTTAGTAAGTGCTCAATAAACGTACTAACCTGAATTGAGGGATTTTTAACATAGTACAAAGGATGTTTAAAATGACTCCCCCTCCTTTCAAAGAAGACGAAGTACACATCCATTTACAAATCTTTATTTGTCAAAAGGCATGTAAATGTTTCAGAAAGAGGAAAATTCCATGGAACCATTTAAATGAGGGTGCATGTATAGAAATCTCTTTCCTTAGAGATGTAGGCTAAGTGTGGAAATTGTTGCTATGATTACCTACCTCCACTTTCCATTTCATCTGAAAGTAGAGACCTGGTGTCAGCATTTTCTTTTTAATGATCTACTTCCACCTGTGTTACCTTCCTTAACTAACCTGTCCAGTGCCATTGGTCATGAGCATGAAGTCCTGCTGAGAGACTTGCTTCTGGAGAAAAGCCTGTCTTTCCTAGGTAAGTATTACTTACATTCTCTCTAGCCTATATTATCTCCATGAGTGGTTAAATATACATTTTTAAAAATCTTCCACTTGCACTTACTATGTGCTAAAGGAAGAGAGAACGATGATTGATGCTGTGCACGTTATCTTTCATTGATTTAGAACTGAGCAGGAACTCGGTTACCTAATCCCTGTCTATACAGCACATGCACAGGCTTGCAATTAATATTTTATAGAATAAGTGGCTGAAAAAGTGCTTTAATATCTGTTGCAGTATTACTTTTGGTGTCATGAGGTATTAGCCATAATCTAGGCCTGATGAGCAAAAGAAACACAAGAAATATTGTCTCTAAGATACTTTGTATGTTAAAAAGAGTAGCTGGAAAAATTCATGTTGGGTATGTTTGTCTCATGTGTGGAATCGGATAGTTTTCCTTGAAAGCCAGATATTAAGGTTTTATTATTTTTATATGATAGATTTAGTGTGATCACCATAGATTTAGTGTGATTTTTAAAAATATAACATGTATACATGGCCATGTGTCTTTTTCATGTGCCAATGTAGGATCCTGCTACAGATTGTTATTTTTTTCAACATCTGAAGCATTAAAAATAAGCCTTGAAGGGTATACATGTGATAACTGATCACAGAAACCATAAAGCACTCTACAGTGAATTAATTCCTCTTCTCCATTGTAAATGCGGTAATTTGTAAAGGTTCTATACAGACCTAAGTGTGCATTTTACACATCTGTTTGTATGTAGATATTTAAGTCTGCATAGTGTGGGTTTTTTTTAGGAAAAAAAAAAATCACAGAATATTGGATTACACGATCTTTGTCCCAGAATGGACAAAGATTTGACCAAGTAAAGTCCATTAAATAGTCTTATGTCAAGCTGGGGAGGGATGTTGAAGACAAGCCTGCAAAAAGTCTGTTTTAAGTCTTAGTATTCAATATTTTTATTAATGAACTGGACAATGGAGTTGAATGTGTTATAAGGTTGTTGATAATTTTAAGATAGGAGATCTCATAAATATTCTTTAATAGGGGCTAAGGAAAGTTGATAAATTAGGACAATGGCCTCAAATTAATGAATTAAATTTCAATATGTAAAAGGAGCAAGGTTTTTCATGTAAGGACAACTGAAATGTTCAGCCTAGTGAAAGGGTAAATTAGATAGAAATCACCTTTTAAAATCTAATAAAAAATATTGGAAGTAAAAGCATAAATTCATGGCTTAGATTAAAAAATTAAATATGCATACAGATGTATGTGTGTGTGTGTGTGTGTGTGTGTGTGTGTGTGTAGCACCCATATTTCCTAGTTCTATCCATTGAAGATAACTGCAAACAATGAAGAAACCATCTTACAGAAAAAATCTAATCAGACGTAGACTATATAATGGCTCAGAACCCGTTGGAATGGATGACCCATGATGCATCATCATGACATACGTCTTAGAACTATGGAGTTCTGATAGTGTTATGAAGTATCTGGTCACATTGATCACTCAGATAGTGGCCAATATAGCATGGCCAAATCTGTTTTACTGTTTTGAAGCCACCAGATTTTCAGGACTGCTTGGTATTACTCTTAGCACCATCTGCTTATGGCTAGTCAGGCCCTCAGCATCGTTTCTTTGCTTAGCCTAGCTTTTCTCTGTTTCCTTCCTGAGAACTAGAAGACCCCAACAGGGAGGAAGAGCCAAGGCTTAACTGAGTTCCAGGTTCCTTGAGTCCCTTGGTTCTGGAAACTGTGTTAGACTGGTTTGACCTTGGCTAACAAAGACCATGCATGCAGAAACATGCCAAAGAGTCATTAGCACTTGCATACAAGTTCAGAATGGGGACTTAATATTGATGGGTCCCATCTAGTTCGTTCTCTGTGCTATAAGATCTAGAGATAATTATTTTATTGAAGCATACCCAAAGGTGATACTTAACTGATCTTTAAAATAAATGGGTTATGGAATGTTTAGCTGACTCCATGTAATGTTTTTAAGCATCTCCTTATCAGCATACAAAGAAGTTAATTTAATCTATGCACTTTAAGCATTTTAATGCTGAATTATTACATGTTTATTTACAGGTTAAAACATGAGAATTCAAAGCCTTGTGTGAAAGATTGTTATGGGCTGTTCTTTTACCTTGTAAATACCCCCTCACAGTGATTAATTAGATATAAAGTACTTTGCCAGGTAAACTTAGATAGATCATTTTTTTTTAATGTAATTTTTTTGGAGAGAGAGAGAGAGCAAGCAGGGGAGGAGAGAGAGAGAGAGAGAGAGAGAGAGAGAGAGAGATTCCCAAGCAGGCTCTACAGTATCAGTGCAGAGCCTGACATGGGGCTCCAACTCACGGACCATGAGATCATGACCTGAGCCGAAATCCAGAGTCTGGATGCTTAACTGACTAAGCCACCCAGGTGCCCCCATAGATCATCATTTTAAGTGAACTGGAGAAAAATATTGGTATATAAATAAGCCTCTAATCTGATGTTTTCTTGTTTATATGTGTATACATGTTGAATTTTGTTGCAGAGACATTACAAACATGTTTGTTATACTTTGAATCTTTTATAAGCCAAAGTAAGGTCTCTCCCTCTCTTTCTCTCTTTCTCATTCTGTTGGTTTCTAATCTGACCAGTACTCTCAAAAGACAAGGATTCTTTATTTTACATGTTAACCCTCCTTAAGAATTATGACTTCCCCGAAACTTTTTATCCCATTTAAAATTTTCCACCCATTGTGCTCTATATGTAATTTTGTATATCTGACCTTTTTAAAAATAAATAACCTTGGGAGCGCCTGGGTGGCTCAGTCGGTTAAGCATCTGACTTTGGCTCCAGTCATGATCTCACGGGCTCAGTGCTGACAGCTCAGAGCCTGGAGCCTTTTTTGGATTCTGTGTCTCCCTTTCTCTCTGCCCTTCCCCCACTTGCACTCTTTCACTCTCTCTTTCAAAAATAAATAAACATTAAATAAATAAATAAATAAATAACCTTTCTCTGAACCCTAATAATTTTTTTACTTTCCTTGATCCATAATCACATACTGAGCAGTTGCTGTGGCACAGGATTTAACCCAGCACTATTGGAAAGAAAAAAAAGAAGAGTCCTTTTCATTGAAGATTTGTGTGTACTCATGGATTTATCCGATTTTATAGATTATCCATTTGCACTTCTACGGATAGGTACATTGTATTCAGAGAAATTAAAGTTGAATAAATGTTTACTTTTTCCAACTAAAAAATCTGTTTTATTCATACATTTATTCATTTATTCCAAAAATAAGTTACTGAGTCAGGTACTATCTTAGGAACTAGACATTAAGTCAGGTGAAGTCCCTCCTTTTGTGAAGTTATGGTCTAGTAGGGAGATAGGCTATAAGCAAATGAATACAGATAATTTCTAGCAATTCTTCAGAGTTCTTATAATTCTTTTATTATTCATGTATTCTTTTCAACTAATTTTTTAATTAATGTATTTTGAAGTTTAGTTTTTTGAGAGAGAGTGCGGGACACTCTCCTCTTTTGAGGAGAGACAGGGAGAGAGGGAGAGAGAATCTCAAGCAGGCTCTGCACCATCAGCGCAGAGCCCGACATGGGGCTCGAGCTCACGAACCACGAGATTGTGACCTGAGCCAAAATTAAGAGTCAGATGCTTAACCGGCTGAGCCACCCAGGCGCCCCTTTTTCAACTAATTTTTGTTGAACGTGATCTCTACGCAAGTTAGCGTGAAGATGATGATAAGCGTTCTGTATCCTCAGGTGCTCACAGGGATGTCACACAATGCCACTTCCAACTCAATGAGAACATGGTTCCATCTCTCAGGCATCTTTGTAGGTGTTCACTTGATTATACTGATAATGAAAATAAATGCATTCAAGGCTGATGTCATGCTACTTCTATCAAACATTTGAAAGAAAGGTACAGATTATACTAAAACTCAAGAGCTACCCTTTACATATGAAGAAAATGCTGCTGGCTCATAAGCTACTTTTCCTGAAGTGGTGATAGAATTTTACTTACTCACCTGCTCGTGTTCACCGTTGCCTTCCTGTCACCATGTGCTTCCAGGATGGCTAGTTGAGTTCATTAGCTTGGCTGCCTTACCACTACACTAACCACTCTTTGCTTTTGGTGGTTCGGCACACAGATGTCTTTTAAGTGCTTACTTTGGGCAGGCACCATTAGGAACACAGGAATAGAGGTTGAATCAAACATGGAGCCTGCCAGGAAAATTTTAGATAAGTTTAAGTTTCAGGTAAGTTCATGGCAGTTCTTTCCAAGGAGAGTTAATATAGAACTAACATTTATAGGTCAGCATTTAAAGTCTGAGAAGATCACGAAGAACCTGCTGCCCACTCCTAGGCTCGGAGGCACAAAGTGCCCTCCTTCGCTCTTTCTCCTTCTCTCCAGCTGCTTTTGGGGAGTGCTTTTCTTGCACGATCCCAATGTACCGCACTCTCCCCCTTTCTCTTTCTCTGTCCTCCCTCCATAAAAAACGGCGCCCCACCTTCCTTGGCTTCTCTCTCCCCCAGCTCACCTCCCCACACCACATACCTGCTGCTGAGTTGTGTGGCTCAGGTTATGCAGATTGTTGTGTTAATCCCCAGATCAGTTTCCTAGGCGTGCAAAATGGTTTGCTGCTGACCTAGTTGCGTTTCAGGGACGAGGCAAGCCTAGGGTCTCCATGCTGCTCTGCCCTCGGAACTCCACTCTCCTGGAAAGGCTTCACAGGGAGCCCTTCTTAAACTCTGGGTTGACCCAACAAGCACTGTGATCATCCATATCCCCTCTGCTAAGGGTTTGTTCCATTTCGGATATCAACAAAATAGAAAACATATTTTAACTGCTGATAGAGATGTTTTGACTTTTATCTCTCAAATGATGAATAAGGCCATGTTTTGTTATTATTGCTTCCCCCTCCCCCACGCCCCCTGCCTCATACTCACGGGTAAAGGCAGGGGAGGAAAGGAAAATAGTGGGACAAGAGGCAGGGGAGGAAAGAAAAATAGTGAGAAGACAATAAGACTGTTTGCACTGTCAGGGGGCTATGAAAGAGCTTATACCAAAGACTGGAGACAAACTGTTCATCCCCCGTGGGCTGGCATGTCTCCAGGTCAGAGGGACTTTCATTAGTGGCTTCCGCAGCCACTGACTGGTGCAAATTCTTATTACGTTTGGCTTAATAAGGATAGCTCTGGAGATATTTTATTCTTTCCAGTGAATGTCGCCCTGGTAGTGGAAGCTAACAATTATTTTGACTGACACCTGAGAGGCATTTGCTTTATCCCCACCTCGCCCTCCCATGTTTGGGCTTGCCTTATGACAAACCAGCAGATTTTACGTGGGTGCTTTTCTAGAATTCGTGTATTACTCTGTGGGATTCCAGGAGGGTATAATCTGTAAAGCCAGGTAGGCTTAGTGAGGGATGTCCTTTGCTGTAAAAAAATTAGGATCTTTGTTTCTAAGAGTTCATCTGCTCCTGCTGCTTTATTCCCCACCTGAAGCAGTAATGCTCTGCTGGGGAAGTGATTATGATGTGACAAACGGGGGATTGTGACTTCAGGTGAAGAACCGGCAGCAGGAACAGATGAGATTTAGAGTACTAAGGTTGTGTTTATGTGCAGATGTTAGCAGTAGAGAATAAGGGACTAGGAATAAAACACATGATTATCTAGGCTAAAGAGAACTGACCTGGTTGGGTATTTCATAAGGTATCAACTATTTAGGAGTGGCTGGGTGGTTCAGGCAGTCAAGTGTCTGACTCTTGATTTCGGCTCAGGTTATGGCCTTACGATCGAGCCCCTCGTTGGGCTCCAGGCATGGAGCCTGCTTAAGGTCCTCTCACTCCCTCTCCCTCTGCCCCTGCCCCATGCGTGCACACACGCATGCTCTCTCTCTCTCTAAAAAAAAAAAGAAAAAAGGTATCAACTATTTAAATTCCTAGCTCTCCAAAGGTTACAAAGTGAGATACAATTTTCAGAATAACAGGAATAGGATACTGGAGATGGGATATGGGGAATTAGGTCCTGTTCTTCCTTCCCGAGGAAATTGTCGGGATGCAGGATCATCTTATTCCCCTTATTAAATATGCTTGTGTGTGCTTCTCCCTGGGACCAAGGGAAGAGAACCGTGGACATACATATATGCTGCTAGGACACCACACGCTCCCTGGAGCTTTGACAACAGGTTACTCTGTGCACCTACTATATAGTAGTCTTTCTGCTCTGGGCGCTTCCCTTGCCGTGGCCCTGGTTAGATAACTCATGTCTGCTGCTTGTCTGCTACCCTGGCCACTGAAGAGATACTGGAACTCTTTTGGTTGTGACGAAAGTCTAATCGAAAAATTATATATACACACACACAAGGAGAACTTATTGGTTCAGCAGTATACTTGGAAAATCCAAAGGAGAGAAGTTTGTTTCTGGCGTGTGTAGAATCCAGAACACAGAAAATAATGTCATCAGCATCTCTTTTCTCACTCTTATGTTCTGCTTTTTTAAGTGTTGGCTTCGTTCTCAGGCAACAAAGATGATCCCTGGCAGTCGCTAGTTTGTTTATTCCTTAGACTAGGAGAAAAGTTGTTGATTCTCTTTTGTCCCGTAATGAATCTGAGGAAGGACTCTCATCAGCTAGTCTGGGTCAGGTGTCCACCCCTGAGGCTGATAGTTGGGGGTCACAGTACCGGTCACCAGAATCACATTGTAAGTAGGATGGAAGTGCCAAACAGGATGGGATGCAGGACAAACACTCAAAACATCTCCACAGAAAATTAACTACAGGTTGGAGCGTTAGTCTCCATAAACCAAAGGCATTGAGAGTCAAATCTGATCCTGCTGTAGTAAGATTGGCTTCGTGTGTTTGTGTGTGTGTGTGTGTGTGTGTGTGTGTGTGTGTGTGTGTGTAGAAGATCCGTTTTGTGACTCAGAACTGCTACTGTTCCTTTCTTCACCGAGATTGGTTCTGGGACAGATGGAACTGGCCCTGCAGAAGGCTCTACCATCAATGACTACAGCTAGTAGAGCTGGGGCAAAGGCTAATCATCCATTCCTTGGAATTTTGGAGTTGGAAAGTGTTCTAGTGCCCATCGAATGCCCCCTGTTCTGTTTGGAGGAAACTGGCCCCAGGCCATAGCCTGTGCCTTTCCAACCACTTGCCCTGTATTCTTTTTACTCTGCCATTCTGTATCATCCCTTCTTTTGTGGCGTTACACCAAAAGAATTAAAATGTGGTGTAAAATATAGAAGACTTTCACTTTTGTTGTCCATATTCGTATTGTCTGTCTCCACAGCCACCAGTCGGCAGGGACCAGCCTGCTCAGCTCCACTTTGCACTGTCCCAGCTTTGTGACCTCCCATTTGTCTCCTATCTTTAGGCCATTTCAATTTTCACTAGTATTGTCCCCTGAAGACATAAGCAAAGGACGAGGTCAGAGCAGTCAGTTGTATTCCTTAGTAGTAGCTTTGATAAGAAGCTTGGGGGGAAGAGGTTGAAACTAATGGCTGTAATGAAATTTTGGGTTCTCTAAAGATTTCATTTATCTGTGCTGTGGGTCTCCCCATGAAATGCATATCTGTTCTGTGTCTCTGTGCACATAGTTTGCATATCATAGTAACATCTATTACTGAAACCTTGCTGACTTCTTAAATTGGGTAGAAAAGACTGTGAAACTCTTTGAGAACATAAAAATATGGGATGGGGCAGGGGGCCCATAGCTCCAAGTATTGAATGAGAGTTTGGTGGGGGGGGAAACACAAGAAAACAAAATGCGAGAATAGAAAAGATATCCATCAACACATACGAAAACTACAATATATCTTTTGCCCTTCTTCAATTTAGTAGAAATTTAATAGGTGTTAAAATTCTTTTTATCAAAGAATGTATTTAAGCCTAGCATTTTAGAAGCCTTTTGACAAATTCATAGATAAAAGGCCTGGTCACAATGTTACTTTTCATTTTCAGGCGTTGTGAACTGGAATTTTGCATAATTTTCCTGGGAATAACTGTATTTCTTAACATTTTAAAGTCTTTTAATAAAACAAACAAAAGAAAACCTCTAACTTTTCCTTGGTACTCCTCATGCCCTTTTATGATTCTTAAGTATATGTTAACTAGTTTCAGATGTGTTTTGTTCTCTGACTCAAAATCAGCCCTTTATTTTAGAAAAAGAAATTGTGTAATTAGTACTTAATTGCTTTGGATATTTTGGGGCATTTAGAGGAGAGGGTAATTAAAAGGCCAGAGAAATTAAACTTTCACAGTGTTCTTTAAGTATGTGTAAATTCCTTTTTTAAATACCCTGCAAAGGCAGGCCTGACAACTTAAAAATAAATGAAGACCTGAGTTGCTTTTAAAAATTTAACCTCAGTTTTATCTGTGGATGCAGTTTCATTGATTTTTTTAAAATTTCAATTGGAGAGAGGACCACCGAAATGCTAGAAATCGAGATTATGTAGTTCATTTCCTTTTCAGGCACATGTAACCTAAATACTATCAGACAATGGCCATCACCTCTTCCGTGCTTTAAGATCTTCCAGCAGGAAAATAAGAATTTTTCCCCTACTTCATAAATGTCACACATGATCAAATTTAATTAAAAGAGGTACGTGGTCTGTTAGGACCAACTAGAATGTGGTTGAAGCAGGTTTTTACCTGTGTCTTTAGCTATCCAAGAGGCCTAGGTCTTGGTGAGTCATTTAACTCCTCTGGGCCATTTATATCATGTACAAATTGGAATACTGGACTAGTAATCTCTAAGACTTTTCAGGCTCAGAAATACTGTGGTTCGTGAGTCACACACATTATCTAAAAATCCTGCATTTTGTGGATCTTGAGGCTAAGAAGCCTGCTTTAAGCAAGAATATTCTGTTAATTTTGATAGTGAATGCTTGAACTGTGACATTAAGCAACTCAGTAGTTATGAAATATATTGGGTGTTTTTAACATGTACCTTAAATATGAGCCTTGCTTCCAATTTCCTATATTCACTGCATAAGATAAGTACACAGGATTGGAGGTTGATTTCATATTGATCTCCAACATTTTGGGAAGCTGTACTAAAAGTGCTATTTTAAAACATTGTTATTTCTCTTTTTTACCCTTTCTAGTTAATTTTCTTTTTTCCCCCCCCCCCCTCAAAGTATGAGGTTACTTAAACATTCAGTTTTCCATTTGGGAAGTTCAAAGAATCTTAAGTAGCCGTTTGGCTCCATTATGTACAAAGAGCTATAAGAACCTCGATGAAATGTATAATTCTCAAGGAAAATATAGATTGCAAAACTGACTGTAAAAGAGATAAAAATCTAAACAGATTGATAGCTATCAAAGAAATGGGAATAGTAACCAAAGGGCTGCCCACCAGAGTAGCACCAGGCCCAGATTGTTTTCTGTGAGGAATTCTACCCATATTTTAAGGAATGGATAATTCCAATGTTATTTAAAATACTGTAGATCAAAGACAAAAGTAGAAAAACTTCCCATGAGTGTTAAGGAAAGGGAGGCAGTTCCTTCTTTGATGATCAAGATGAACCTCAGAGCAAACAGTTGGAACCAAGGATGAAAGATAGCAGTAAGAGGTATCAAATAAAACCTTGAACTTTGGGCCACATTTTTTTTTGTTTGTTTGTTTCTGTGTCTTATTGATTAATGGAAAGTTAAATCAGGAGAGAAAATTATTAAGTCAGTCTAGTTAGGCTTTGTAGAAGGCATGGATATTCTTTCTTTATTTATCTATTTATTTTCAACGTTTATTTATTTTTGGGACAGAGAGAGACAGAGCATGAACGGGGGAGGGGCAGAGAGAGAGGGAGACACAGAATCGGAAACAGGCTCCAGGCTCTGAGCCATCAGCCCAGAGCCCGACGCGGAGCTCGAACTCCCGGACCGCGAGATCGTGACCTGGCTGAAGTCGGACGCTCAACCGACTGCGCCACCCAGGCACCCCTGGATATTCTTTAAAATGTACTTGTATTTTATTCAGTTTAGCTTTTTGAACATTAAATACAAAGCATATGTTGGTGGTAAGAGTGAGGCAATGAATAGGTTTTAAAAAATGAAAAGGAAACATTTCCCGTTCTCAGACTAGAGGCTTCACGCCCGGTCTAGGGAAAATAGGGAGTAAGCACCATAAGACAAGGGAAGGAAGAAAGAGTGAAGCAGAAGGGAAGCAATGTGGGCTGATGATTGAGCATAATCTCTAGATCATGGAGTTGGAACCATGACAAGATAGTCAGAATGTAAATCCATACCCAATGATTTGGGTAATCTAGTGGTAAGGAATCTTTTTAGGCTGGGGGGCCAGGAAATGAGCATAAAGACCAGGAAATCAGGCCAGATGGATGAGGCTGACCTTAAAAATCTCCCCATAGGATGATCCATGATAGAAACTTCTCCTGGGGCCTAAACCAGGTGAAGAAGGCCACCTGCTCATAATGCTACTCTCTATTCTTGTGCTGTCATTTCCTCTGAACTTTGCCCACATCATTCCATGGGCAAAGTTAAAATAGGCAGAGAGGGAAAGGTTAATACCTGAGGTCCTTGGGTGGGGGAAAACACATATTTTGGAACAATGCTGGGAGCATTTGAAAACAGCAAACCCCCTCGGGCATAAAGTTCCTCTTAAGAATGTAATAGACACCACCTACTCCCCCTCAGGATCTCCTCAGGAATTTGACAATCAAAATACCTAACTAAAAAAAGTATCCATAAAACTTACGTTACACAAGGGACAGTATGACCAGTTTGACTCCTCACACAATGGAGTCAAGCCAATCAGGAATGGACAACCTAGCACCTAGAGTTATTCAGCCAGTTAGGGTAGAACCTGAGAAGGAAGAAGGGGGAAGGGAAGGGGTGCTGACTAGAACCTTGTACAACAATGACCCTTGCCTAAAGTAGCAGACATTCATTTTCAAATGGCCCCTCTCTGTAAAGAGACCTTTCCTTCTATTCTTACTTTCTAATCTTATACTCTAATAAACTTTTGCCTGCTGCTCATTTTGTGTCCACCTCTTCATTCTTCTAAGCAGCGAGACAGCGAATCTCATGTATTGAGGTGAAAAATCCTGCAACAATTCTCTCTTCCTTTTTTGGGAAACCTAGGATGAAAGAAACAATGTGAAGGTTGAAACAGGAATGGTAAGCAGTGAGACTTTAGTAAATAAAAGAATGGGGTAGAGACCCAATAAATAACATGGTATTTCAGACATGTGGAATAACCTCTTTACTCTCAATATATATATATGATATCACTAGTGGTGACACAGACTTCTAGAAGCTATCCTTTGGGTACAGTTACTATCGGATCAACTTCCTACTGAGAAGGCTGGGGCGGGGGAGGGGGTGGCAGAGAGGGGGAGAATGGAGTGAGAAAGTTCATGGTTACACTTGAAAGTTCTCCACTGAAAGATGGGAAGATTCTCTAACCTCACCTGATGTTTTCTGCCCATGGTTTAGGGGTGTGTATGTGTGTGTGTACTTTCACATTAAGTGACAGTGTTTAAATTCTAAGTATTGTGTTGGTAATTTTGGTGCAGTGAACAGGAGTGCAACATGTACCTCCAAGGGGGTTTTAATATGTGCATTTGGATTGGTTGGTGACCTTTGAAATTTTGTTTTGAGCTGCTGTCAGAAACATAATCATTTTTCTTTCTGAAACAGATTTTAACATCTGCAAAGGTGGATCAAGCTAGGATAGTTTTAATGCAATATTAATCTCTGTTTTTTAATGTCAACCCAGCTTTTAAAACTGTTCATCAGCTATAGTAACATCACCTCAAGGCACTTGAGTTGCTTTTAATAAATGTCTTTTCCAGTGAATATTCTTGTTGTGGCCAGTGTATCGAGAGGATAAAAATTTTTCCCAGTCTGGTTCTTCTGCAGTCCAGTCTTCCAAATTTTCTTGTTTTTAAAGTAAAATTACTTAAATTTGTATTTTCTTATCTCAATAGTTAAGATTTTTTATATTTCAAGGAGGGGAGATTGTTGTGAATTCTGGCATTAATCCTTCAAAGTCTGGATAAAGGACATTGGCTTTTAACAAAATTTAACTTAAATATCTAGTTTAAATATGTCTTGTCATTAAAAGGTTATTTACGTTTAAAATGCTGACCTTTCAAGATGTACACAAGAGTGTTCTAAAACAGAGTTTCTGAACATTGGCCATGAAACCACTGTCTTGGGCTGACAAATGGATTGGAAATAAGCTACCCAACACTGGGAATGGGCCATTAATTTTAATCAAAGGTGATGCAGGAAGGCGAATGGGATGCAAGACAATGTCAACAGCCCAGTAGGTGTTAAGAGACCACACAGCCTTCCTTGTTACTTGGTTGGGCCATTAGTTGAGGTTGGGTGAAGACAGAAAGCCATGTCTGGAATTGAATGACCAGGTCACTCCAAAATCTAATGGAGAACTCTTCATTTCAGAAATCACATTGTAATGCCATTAGAAGTCAAGGACAGCATTTAGAAAATATTGGAACTTTTTTTTTTTTTAAACCAAGCACCTTGCTAGTTTTTTCCAACTTTCTCAAGCCCCCTGTTTTCCTGCCTCCCTTCCTTCTGAATGGATCATTGATATTTACAGAGGATCAAGAAATCGAACAGACTTACAAAAAAAAATCTCAAAGCCTGTTTGCTTTTCAGAATTACATATTGTTAGTTGTAAAACTCTGTTAAATGCCAGAAACAATAGCATACCAAAGGAATTAAGCAGGGCAATTAATTCTCTGTAGTGATCTTATTGTCCTTGTCCCTTTCTGTGTTCTTGTGTGTAGGAATAGTTTTACTAATTGAAACTAAACTTTCTTAATTGCTCTAATGAAAACATTTGCTTTATAATTGTAAAGGCCACTGTGCTTGTGCCTCACTGTAAATTGCCAATATTGGCTGATAACATTAGTGATATTCATAGTGGTGAAAGCCTTTTCTTTTAATCAGTAAGTATATTTCATTATTTTGAGTATTTTCAATTACAAAAAAGGTAACAGATGACAGCTTGAATTAATGATATTTATAATAAAGACATAAAAATGCAGAAGGGACAAAGAGGCATTTTTTTTAATCTATGCTTCAGGTTTGTTAAGAAAGTTCATTTATTCTGACACCGCATTGCATGCCTAAGACTGCATTAGTAATTTTTATACATTTTTAAGAAAAAAAAAGCAATTATATTGCTGTCTTGTTAATGGAACACTATTAGAAGTAACAGTATTTGTTTTTCCTGTAGATGAAGATCAGCTCCGTGCCAAGGGTTATGACAAAACACCAGACTTTATTTTACAAGTTCCAGTTGGTAAGTCCTTAAACTCTCTTCTGCATTTTTTTTATAGAGAAAGGGGGTGTGTTTCCTCCGTAGACTTTTTGTTTTGTTTTGTTTTTTTACTTTTTGTTAATATTAGCAAATGTAACCAGAGTAGATTAGCTTTAAATGGGTGAAATTGTTGGAAAAGATTGTTTTAGAATTACAGACAATAATAGATTCAGAAGAAATCTCTGCCTTGAAAACGTTTACCTCAATTTGAGAAATAAGCATATCCTCTGAAGACATTTGGGGTGCCATTTTCAAGTCATCTCTCTCAATTCTGAATTTTTCCACGTGGTTCTGTTGAGAAGCCAGGCTGGCTTGCTTTGGTTTGCTTTCCTGTTACTTGCCCACTTACAGAGGCAGTGTCAAAGTAGGAGAGGGGCTTTCGAAGAGGATGATGTAAATCAAAGGGATATGATTATTGCATTAATGTTCCTCATAAGAACACACACGATGTGTTGTGTTCTAATTACATCCATAGATGACAGCGAGGGCTAAGCCTCCGCTTGCTAATTTGAAGTACAGAGAGGCCTAGACAGAGTTCAGTATTTTCAGTCTTCCCTTCTCTTTGCTCTGTATTAGTAATGCTTTGTCCCTTAGCTGTAGAAGGGCACATAATTCACTGGATTGAAAGCAAAGCCTCATTTGGTGATGAATGTAGCCACCATGCCTACCTGCATGACCAGTTCTGGAGCTACTGGAATAGGTAAGGTCCCATTATTTTTCTCTTAAGATAAACGATACTCAGCTGAAATCTCATTAGAAAAAATATTTTGTTTAGCTGGTAAAAATGCTCGTAGCCTTTGTTTCTGGTAAGTACAGAGACTTGATTAATGTATTCATTTCAGATAATTTAAACTTCTCTGCTTTCATAATGTTGCTTCATTTTTTAAAAGTAAAAATCTCTGCATAAGGTCAAAATTAGTATATACTCCCATATTCCATTTTATAGCGATAATATTGGCATCACTAAAACCAGAAGTAATAAGATATGGGGCGTATTATGATATCGACACTAACTTTTTTTCTTTTTGATGTGAAATTTATGCATACTCTCAGACCTTTAAAAATACCTTACCCTTAGCTCTGTGAGGATAGTGTCACATAAGATCAAAATTATTTACCTTCCAACAGAAAACAGTTTACCTACCAACTTCAAAGCATGGAAATCTTAGTGATGAAGGGAAAAGGTCGGAGGGGAGGATGCTTTTGTTATTGAATACCCACCATTCAATATGTGCCTGGGCCTCCACATTCTCTGTTAATCCTCACAAGGAAGTTACTTCTCCTACTTTTTTTTTTTTTTTAATTTTTTTTTTTCAACGTTTATTTATTTTTTTGGGGACAGAGAGAGACAGAGCATGAACGGGGGAGGGGCAGAGAGAGAGGGAGACACAGAATCGGAAACAGGCTCCAGGCTCTGAGCCATCAGCCCAGAGCCTGACGCGGGGCTCGAACTCACGGACCGCGAGATCGTGACCTGGCTGAAGTCGGACGCTTAACCGACTGCGCCACCCAGGCGCCCCTACTTCTCCTACTTGATACATAACTGATTCTCAGAGAGAAAGTATATGCCTTACAGTTAGTTATCATGCATTTGTCTTTCTCACTCCCAAACCCATGCCCTCTCCAGCGCCTCTCTGTAGTCATTTATAGTACCACTGTTGAAACTTTGGCTTTTTCTAGTATTGAAGTCCCAAGTTTTCACACCACACATTTTTCCCCCCCTTAGAACAGCAGGTAGGGCAAGCAGTAACCTTCCTAGATTAACTCTGTTCCTCAGTCACTGGCCAAGAATACAGTAAGACGACGACACTGGCCCAGATCATTAAGGAATGAGACAGTAACATCTGTGGACAATAGTCTTGTCCTGGGGAAGAAAACAAAACAAAACAAAACAGTGACAGGCTACAGAATTTGGTATCATATTGTTACTCAGCTTTACAAAAGGCCAGCAGACCTCGTCCGTGACAGCTGTGCTAAACTAAGCCCACTTTTTGCCATGGTAACAATGATCATGACAAAATGCTGAATGTAATGGCTTTCTTGATTTTCTTGTGTAATTGTGCGTAGCATCCGAGCTTTACTTTACAGGGATGGAGGAGGAAAGTGCAAAATGTTTTAGAAATCAATGCTGCTTCAGCGTTCCCTGTCTTTTATTCAGCCATTATTCAAATTAGTAGTAATGTGGCAAATTGAATTTTAGATTTTTAGCAATTTTATGAGTTCGAAATAGTAAAGAAAGAATCATCTTTGATGGTATAGGGAAAGCAATGGCAAGAAAATCAAATTGTGTAAGTTTAGTTTGCTAAAGCATTTTTAAAAACTGATAAAATCATTATGCACGGAGACCGTGCCCCCACTTTGGTGCTGGTCAAGCCTTTCATGAGGAACAATTACAAATTGAATTCTGAAGAGTAGAGCTTGCTTAAAAATTCCAAAATCATATTTTCTTTCTAAAATAACTCTACAGGTATTGAGTGCCTACTGTGTACCTAGCACTCTCTATTTTAGAGGCTGGTTAAATAATCTAATCAGTAATCAGCCTTCTATACATTGTTGACCTGGCTGGAGGACATGTGAGCTACAGATAATTTAATACAGTTGCCTTTGGACTGGATTTTAGATTATTCTGCTGTATGTACTTTTTCTATTTCAGTGATGCTTTACTTACATGATTATTGGTTTATATTCCCTAACCATTTTCTTTGAATATACACCAGCTACTGGGCATGATTCATTTAGGGCATATTGTGTGATAAAGGAAAAGTAGCCCTTGGTTTTGAATCATTCTAGGTCATCCAAGGAGAAAATACGCTACACAGAATTCAGTAGTTTTACCAAATGTCTGCGGAGAGGCCAAGAAATGGAAGTAGTGGTGACATCCAAAATGGAACACAGAGGCATTGACTTGGACATAAAATTTTGATTATAACAGTGACACAAACTCACCAGTGATAGGGCATTTTGACTTAGCCCACTTATGAAAGTATGGAATCCTACTCTTTATATTTAGCCTCAACATAACTCATATACTAGTTGCTAAAATTGTTGAGAGTGGAAAAAATCATCTCTCCCACCTGTGGGTAGCCTTTCAAGGAGGCTGTTGGTTGGTTGGCATTTGGGTTAATTGCTTCATTTGTATAAGCAGCCTCTAGTTAACATACGCACTGTTATCAAATTGTCACTTTTTTATGTATGTATGTATGTATGTTTATTCATTTTGAGAAAGAGAGGGGAGAGAGCTTTACGAGCCAGGGAGGGGCTGAGACAGAGAGAAAAAGAGAGTTGGGGGTGGGGGGAGAGGGAAACAGAATCCCAAGCAGGCTCCATACTCAGCACGGAGCCTCAAGTGGGACTCGATCCCACGGAACCACGAATTCATGACCTGAGCAGAAACCAAGAGTCTGAAGCTTAACTGACTGACCCACCCAACACCCCTGTCACACTATTTTTAAACGTCGGATTTTATAAGAAGACCGTTCAATTAATATTTGTAGAATCGTGACCTCGTATAAGCCCTTTTTCTCACATAAGTAATTACAGAGCCCTTAATTCTTAGCTTAATGTTTCTAAAAGAGTTTTCTTTTTTTATATAAGTTGCTATTCTTACTCATTCTTTCAGCAACTTTTCACAATGTTGATCATACCCTCTGTCTTTATTAAAATGTCTTGACTTCCAAGAGGTACTCTAGTGGGTTGCTTCCTACCATTCCAGCAGCATACTCCGTCTGCTTTGCTGGCTTTTCCTCCTCCCAGCTCCGTGTGGGAAGAGGGCCCTGGAACTCAGTGCTCACCCCTCTTCCCTTTGCCCTCTACATTCACTCCTGCATGCTCCCTTGGAGATCTCATCGGAGACTATGGTTTTATATACCATCTCTATAATAGTATCTCCTAATTCTTACTCCCAGTCCTAATATTTCCTCTGAGTACAAATTTGTCTCTGCAACTGTCCGCTCATGTCTCCTCTTGGATATCTAATGGCTACTTCAGACTTAACATGTCTGACGTTAAGCCTTTGATTTGCCTCCTCAGGCTCATTGCTTCCCCTGATTCCTCCCAAGATCAACTAATGGCATCACAATTTGCCCAAGTTGCTCAAGCCAAAGACCTAACCCATCACCAGCCTACCCAAAAGTCCTCAGCTCCATCTTTGCCATATCTCCAGTCATGCCTCAGCATCACCTTCTTACTTGGCATCACCTCGCTGTCTGTCATCACCTCTTGGACGGTTGCTGGAGCTTCCAAAGTGGTTTCCATACATTAACTGTTACCTTCCTATAGTCTGTTTCTCATACCCTAGCTAGAGTGACTGTTGGGTAATACAAATCAGATTGTGTTGCTTCCTGCTCAAAACTCCTCAGTGGCTTCCCATCACGTTTAAAATAAAACCCAGGGGCGCCTGGGTGGCACAGTCGGTTAAGCGTCCGACTTCAGCCAGGTCACGATCTTGTGGTCCGTGAGTTCGAGCCCCGCGTCGGGCTCTGGGCTGATGGCTCAGAGCCTGGAGCCTGTTTCCGATTCTGTGTCTCCCTCTCTCTCTGCCCCTCCCCCGTTCATGCTCTGTCTCTCTCTGTCCCCAAAATAAATAAAATGTTGAAAAAAAAAATTTTTTTTTAAATAAAATAAAATAAAACCCAAACTCTTTCACATGACATTCAGAGCCCTGCATGATCTGGCCCTCCACCACCCCCAGTTATTTGCAAATCTACCTCTCTCTCCCTCTCTCCCTCTCCCCTCAACTAAGGCTCCCTCCCCCTCTTATACTTCTGGGGCCACACTGGCTTTCTGGGCCTTCCTTAAATCTACACTGCTGATTTCTACTTCAGAACTCTTACTCTGGCTAATTCATCTGCTTGGAGCTTTCTTCATTTGAATCTCCACATGGTAAACTTTTCACACCATTCAGGTGTCTGCTCACATTTCCCCTCGTCAGGGAAACCTTCCCTGACCACTGAGTCTAAAAGGCCTCACTTCAGTCATCTCTCTCTTCTCACTTACTTGGACTTTTCTTCCTAATATTTATCCCTTTCTGAGGGAAAGAATAAACATTTAAATAAGCATCAATTTGTTTGAATACAAGCCTTTATTAAAGGGGTTTTCCTTTTGTATGGCTGTATGTAGTATGCCCCTCATTCCTTTGTAATCAAAGCTTCAGATATTTTCCCCAGTTTAATTAACCTCAGAAAAATCTGAATTTCGAGTGCCATCACCTTCCCTGAAGCCAAAGATATTGAGTACAGAACATAAGCTGCCTCTCCCATGAGCAGGCCCCTATCCCAGGTATGAACCTTGATTAAATAACTCCTCAAGCTGCACAGTCTCTACTTCTGTGGAGTTAAAGGAAATAAAAAAGGCCTCTGAGAAGCAGCATCTGGACCATAATACAGCCCCAAATTCTATAAGACTATATATACAATTGTATAGAAAATACATACAGGGGCGCCTGGGTGGCTCAGTCGGTTAAGTGTCCGACTTCGGCTCAGGTCACGATCTCACGGTCCGTGAGTTTGAGCCCCGCGTCAGGCTCTGTGCTGACTGCTCAGAGCCTGGAGCCTGTTTCAGATTCTGTGTCTCCCTCTCTCTCTGACCCTCCCCCATTCATGCTCTATCTCTCTCTGTCTCAAAAATAAATAAAAACGTTAAAAAAATTTTTTTTTAATTAAAAAAAAAAAAAAAGAAAATACATACATACTGGGTGCCTGGGTGGCTCAGTTGGTTAAGCACCGCCTTCAGCTCAAGTCATGATCTCATGGTTCGTGAGTTCGAGCCCCACACTGGGCTTTCTCTGCTGTCAGCACACAGCCCACTTTGTATCCTATTCCATACTTCTCTCTGCCCCTCCCCCACTCGTATGTGTTCTCTCTCTCTCTCTCTCTCTCTCTCTCTCAAAAATAAACATTTAATTTTTTTTTAACTTAAAAAAATACATGCATATTTACACACATACACACAGATATCCCATATACATAGGACTATAAATATAAATTGTATAAAAACCATAATTCCTTATGCAGTCAATACCCCAATAACCTTTCCATTCTACTTCTATAGTCAAAAAGTGACTTCCTTGACAATTTGGCCAGTATTACTAAGTATATTTTCATATTCTGGTGGTGACAGGTTAAAAAAAAAAAAAGAAAAGAAAAACCAATTCTATAATCTGAGTCCAAGTTACATGCGTGGGTTCTGTATATACACGTGGCCTTTCAGAGACATAGGAGTAGACACCCTGTGCTCACTTTTAGTGTTTGGAGATAAAGTGGGTCCGTCTGAATGAAAATTTTAAGTGATGCTAAATATCAAAGATCTGCCAGCAGCTAAGGCAGCACGTGAACAGTGCCCAACAACTCCTGATCAAGAAGGTGGGAATCCCAACCACAAGTTCAGCCCTGCCATCTGCCGTTCTGGACACACTCTGGCACACTGTCACCAGTGGCATCTATTACAAACTACAGTGCACTTTGCATGTATTAACTCTTCTTCTCTCAAAGAGGATCGAAACTTACTGACTGGCAAGGACAAGTCAAAGTTTTGTTTCAGCATGATTTTCCAGTGTAGTGATCCTGAAAACGATGGGAGGAATCTCTCCTGTTCTTGAGTTTGAATCCAGGCTATGCCACTTTCCAGTCCCATGACTAGGAATGACTTGCTTAACCCTCCTGAGTCTTTGTTTTCTCCAATAAAATGGTGTCAGTCATCCCATCTTGACCATGTCGTGATGAAGACCAGTTATTTAATACACATATGCCACTTTATAAAAACTTTTTTTTAATGTTTTTATTTATTTTTGAGAGAGACACAAAGAACTAGTGAGGGATGGGCAGAGAGAGAGACACAGAATCCAAAGCAGGCTCCAGGCTCTGAACTGTCAGCATAGAGCCCAACGTGGGGCTTGAATTCACAAATTGTGAGATCATGACCTGAGCTGAAGTTGGACGCTTAACCTACTGAGCCACCCAGGCGCCCCACACATATGGCACTTTTGAAGTACCTAGTGGTCAACAAATATTCATTCCCGTGTCTCTTTTTCCTGTATATCACTGTCTGATGGAATTTAAAAGTGTTCCGAGTGGACATTTTTATTTACTTTCTCTGCCAGATAAACTCCTCTTCAGCTATTCAGCTTGGCTGATGTGTCTTTGGGAAACCTTCATGCATTCCAGGGTTGGGTTTAGTACCCACCCTGCATTCTGCTGATAAGTTCATGGCATGTGTCAACTATTGAAATTTCTTGTTTACTTGTCACCTTCCTCCAGTTAATATTGAGTTTCATCTTATCTCTATGTTTTATCTGTCATCAAAATGCCCAGAATCTGGTGGAATGCCTGGCTGGTGGTAGTGCCAGTAGGTGGTCAGTAGATATTTATTTGAACAAATGAATATATGGGTGAATTTTTTGGTGCATGGCAGACGATAACATTTTGAATCCTCCATTAAGGATTGTCAGACACTGTGACATTATACCACAATAGGGCTCAATTTTTTTTTTCTTTGAGAATGCCACTCTAAGAACTGAGGAAAATGCCTCATTTTTTAAAAAAAGCTTTTCCAGACTTTTCAGATGTATAGACTTTCGCAGATCTATTTCGTCAACTACAGCATTTTTACGTAAAGAGTTTTAAAATAGAACACAACTGATAACTAAAAGGCAAACACATAAAGTTTTCTAGATAAATATTTATAATCTCATTACTTGCTTTCATAAAACTTGAACCAAATCTCTCATTTGAGATTTGACATGGAATGCGTTAAGAATCCTGAGCAGAAGATACTTTGTGGTTTCTTTAGGGGATACATAAAACTTGGGCCCACCCTACATTCCAGTGGCTCGGGGCAAGAGTATATATGGAGCCCTGTATACCATGAGCCTCAGTATTTAAGGTTGTATATCAAGTTAACAAACAATAAAGTGTATTTTGTCCTATAGGAAGATTTGCATTAAGAATTCCCAGCCTCCGTGGAGATCCAGACTGCATATGACAATGGTGGCATCGTTGGTCCCGCTGCATAGTTCACCTCTCTTGTCTTCCTACCCTTGGCCCAGTCCTACCTGTGGGAAACTGTCAAGCACACTGCATTCTGCACATCCAGTGTGCAGTTTGCACATTCCCGCAAACCACTGCCCTTGGCCATCTTTCAGGGCAGAGATAGACACTCTGGTGGTCCGCCACCTTATCAGTCAGATGAACCAGAGAGAGAGGACTGTGCAGGCCTTGGGGGTGGTCTCATGGCTAGTTGATCAGGAATTTGTCAGGTCCGTGGTGCATGAAGTGTGGCCTAGAAAGAGATTGGGGGAATAGACATCAAGTGAGGGATGTCCCCTTGGTCCTGAAGACTCCTTACCCCACGGGTTAAGATATAACCATAGGGTTCCAGAGCAGAATCCGCTCAAGTTTGGGCCAGGCCATGAACCCTTCTTGAACGATTCTAAAGAACAGTATCAAAGGAAGAAAATACGTGTATTTTCCAAAGTCATTTCTTGTACTGGTGTTAGGAAATAGGGGAAATGAGCACCAGAGGCAATATGGTCTTGATCACATTTATGTATCACTGAAAAGATTGAAAGCTGAGTTCCATATGTCAGATTTTTGAACCGTTGGCTCCACAGAGTCTACTCTTCTGGAGGCAATGCTAAGCTAATACCTTCTGCCACAAGAATTGATCTGACTGTAGTTCTTACCTCTAAGTATATTTTCAAGATTGGTGATTATAGTCTATGGTTTAGCTGTTGCTTTCTCTGGTCTGTGCTACCTTGAGAGGTGAGGCATTTTGAATGGGGCTGCCCACCGTTAGACTTAAAGGAAGGTACTTTTCAGAGGAGGGCTAAAGTTTTTCCTGTATTGAGATACTTCCAGGAAGCCTGCAATTAGCCAAATCACCGATTTCCAGTTATTTCAGTCCTGTTAAAAACAAGGCTGAGCACATCTGTCTTAAGTTGGATGTGCCTCAGCCGCAGAAGCTCTTGTAAACCTTCAATTACAGCAGCCTCGGAAGGCACTCCTGCCGTATACTAACAAGTAGTCCATCAGCGACAAGAGACAGATCGACTAATAATTAGCAAAGGCACTGAAGCGGGCCCCTCTAAAGGTAAAATATAATAATTTGCTTTTCCAACTCTCATAGTGGGGATGGTCGTGAGATATTGATGTTCCGTTGTTCCACACAAATACTTGACACTGTTATTAGCTGGAGAAACCTTGAAATGTTTCAAAAGGACGAAAGATGTGTCTGCCGTGTATATAGGACTTTTATAAGAATGATTTCTCTCGTCACCTCTTTTTTCTGCATTTGGAGAGGGAAATGCAAGAATTTTCCCCCACCAAGGAATACATATTTTCTGCTGTTGTTGTTTTTCAATGTTGACTTAATATGAAACTGAATGAGAAATAGAAATGTTTCTTAGGCTTTTCAAGTGATACTTGCAATAAAGAGACAGTTTAAAAAAAAACTGGAATGGGTTGAAGGAATAAAGACAAAGAAAATAGACATATAAGGAAATATCAATGAATTATGGTTTCTCAGAAAGATATCTTTCTGGTTACTGTCTTCAAGCATGCACAAGATTTTTTTTTGGGGGGGGGGGGGGTTGGCGGGTGGGCAGTGTATAGAGAGAGCAAATTGACCAGTTTTCCAAAATCAGGGTACCAAAAAATTGTTGAAAGGATGACTCCTCCTGCTGACCCACTATGATAAAATTAGTATGAGTCACATATGGTTCAGAAAAGTTACCCCACACCAAACTCACAAGCAAATGATTGGGTGGTCATTCCAAGGATGGAAACACAACCATTATGATCATTCAGAGAGAGTGAGGGAAGCATAATAGAGACGCTGCCAATAGGGAGTGACTCAGGAGCATGGATAGAGTCAGGAGCCCAAGAATACTGAATCCATTTCTGAGATTCATTCTAGAATATTGGAGAGCAGGTTGAAACTGATGCTAAAATGGCTCAAGGATCTAGGTCAGTGATTCTCAAGTGTCACCGTGTATTGAAATCACATGAGGGGCATTTTAAAATACTGATGTGGGCCAGGATACCTGGGTGGCTCAGTTGGTTAAGCATCCAACTTCGGCCCAGGTCATGATCCTGCGCTTCATGGGTTCAAACCCCGTGTCAGGCTCTGTGCTGACAGCTCGGAGCTCAGAGCCTGAAGCCTGCTTCAGATTCTGTGTCTCTCTCTCTCTGCCCCTCCCCTGCTTGCACTCTGTCTACCAAAAATAAATAAATGTTTAAAAATTTTTTTAAAAAGTAAAATACTGATGTGGGCCTTCTCCCTGGAGAACTGATTTAAGTGATGCTGGGTAGAACCTAGACTTGAGAGTTTTTCTTTTCTTTGGAAAACTTGAGGCGATCATGCTAATCTACATGCAGCACTGATGGTAAATTCTTTACCTAGCCTTGATTTGCCAGCCAGCCCTCGCATTCGTAGCCTGTGTGCTTTCAAACGGTCTTGATAAGACAAATAAAGCTTTAAGAAATAAAGGTTCGGGGCGCCTGGGTGGCTCAGTCGGTTAGGCCTCCAACTTCAGCTCAGGTCATGATCTCACAGTTTGTGGGTTCGAGCCCCATGTCAGGCTCTGTGCCTGGAGCCTGCTTCAGATTCTGTGTCTCACTTTCTCTCTCTTACCCTCCACTCACGCTCTCTCTCTTTCTCTCAAAAATAAATAAACATTTAAATAAGTAAGTAAGTAAGTAAATAAATAAATAAACAAACAAACAAACAAATAAATAAATAAATAAATAAGAAATAAAGTTCAGGTCAGCAAATGTTTCACAGGCACTATGTCAGTCAGTAAGGACCCAACCTGCTTTTGTGGCGCTTATAGTAGGGCTTATGGTAAGGCCTGAGGCAGTAAACCACAGGGACAGCACCTGAATCCACATCCCCCTCTGAATTCACACCTGGGTGCTTTCTGCTCCACCAGGCAGTTTCCTGTCTGTCCTGGTGATAAATCTGTTAGTAAAGGCTGCTTTACTCAGTCAGTTAATGGGTTTGCGGAGCTGAACTGAAAAGCTCTCCGGCATATGTGGTTTAGATTATTTACCTTCATGAGGTTAGAGAAAAATGGGCCACATATTCTCCATTGCTTTCTCAAGAGCCCTGATTCTGTATTCAAAGCATGTATCTGTAGGATTATTATGAAAGCCTGTCAGGGGTGCCTGGGTGGCTCATTTGGTTCAGGTCCAACTTCGGCTCAGGTCATGATCTTAAGGTTTGTGTGTTCAAGGTCCGCGTCGGGCTCTGTGCTGATAGCTCAGAGCCTGGAGCCGGCTTCAGTTCTGTGTCTCCCTCTCTCTCTGCCCCTCCCCCCACTCACATGCCCTCTCTCTCTCTCTCTCTCTCTCTCTCTCTCAAAACTAAACATTAAAAAAATTTTTTTAATAAATAAAGAAATAAAAGCCTGTCACATATACTAGTACACCCAGAATATAATTAACCCCTAAGTTACTGGATTTGAAGCCCACTGAATCAGTGAAGTCATTTTGTATACAGTTCAGATTCACAAATTCTGACTGAACTGTCTAAAAACCAGTCTGAATCCAAAGAGAAGTGGACTGTGGAACATTTGATAAGAAATACAGGTTTTTGTTTTAAATGGAGTTCATGTTTTGTTTTGTTTTTCTGAATTGTAGTTGGTTGCACATAAAAAGTCTATTTTAATAAATAAGTTTTTAAAATAGCTTTATGGAGATACAATCGACATTATAAACTGCACATATTGAAAGTATACAATTTGACAAGTTTTGACACATGTATATATAAATTCATAAAATTATCACATGGTGTGGATACTAAGCATACCTACCACCCCAAAAGTTCCATGTGCCCTTGAGAATCCTCTTTCTCAACTCCTTCACTTCTCTCTGCACCCAGGTAAACACTAATCTGACTTCTTCACTATACATTATTTTGCATTTTCTAGTGTTTTCTGTAAATGGAATCATAGCGTGTACTCTCTGTCGGGCCCTTTTTTTTTTTTTTTTTTTGCTGAGAAGTATTCACTTGCATAGCTATACGACTGTTTGTCCATTCACCTATTGACTTGACATTTAAGTTGTTTCTATTTCTTGCTATTAGTAATAAAGCTCCTTTGAATAGTCATGTAAAAATATTTGTATGGTTTCATGTCTCTTAGCCAAATACCTACGAATTAAATGGATAGGACATACAGTAAGTATATGGTTTTACCTGTTTGCAAAATAATAGTTTCTGGCATTCCTCAACTTCCTCACCACTTGGTGTGTTCAGTCTTTTTAACTTCAGGCTGTCTTAAGAGTTTTGTGGTAGTGCCTCAGTGTGACCTTAATTTGCATTACTATAATGACTAATGTTGAAAATCTTTCTGCATCCTTATTTGCTACCTTTCTTCTTTGGGGAAATGTCTGTTCAAGTCTTTGGCTAATTTTTCAAGTTGTTTCCTTATTGTGTTTTGGTAGTTTAAAAATAATATTCTGGGTATGAGTCTTTTATCAAATGTGTGATCAGATATGAAGTATTGTCTCCTGCTCTGGGGCTTGTCTTTTCATTCTCTTAACAGTGGCTTTCAATTTAATTTTAATAAAGTCCAGTTTAACAAGTTTTCTTTTATGGACTATGCCTTTGATGTTATATCTAGAAAATTTTAAAGATTCAAAGATCTAAAGAACTCACAGGGATGTCTGGCTGGCTCAGCTGGTGGTGCACGTGACTCTTGATCTCGGGGTTGTAAGTTCGAGTCCCACATTGGATGAAGAGACTACATAAAATTAAAAAAAAAAATCTTTTGAAAAAATAAAAAATCGCAAAGATCTTCCCCTTTTTTCTAAAAGATTTATTTTTAGATTTATATTTAGGTCTACCATCCATTTTCAGTTAATTTTTATATATGGCATGACACATGGATCAAAGTTTGTTTTCTAGCATATGGATATCTAATTGTTTCAGAACCTTTTTATTGTAAAGACTATGCATTTTCAACTAAACAGCCTGCACATTTGTCAAAAATCAATTAATCATTTATATGTCGACCTTTTTCTAATTCTCTGTTTTGTTCCATTGATCAGTTTGCCTATACCAATTCTATACTATCTTGATTACTAAAGCATTATATTTTGGAACCTGTGTAAGTCCTCCAATTTTATTTTTCATTTTCAAAGTTATTTTTGTCTATTCTGAGTCCTTTGCATTACCGTATAAATTTTAGAATCAGCTTATAAATCTCCCCTAAAAAAGTCTACTGGGATTCTGATTGAGATTACACTGAATTCAGAGGTCCATTTGGGAAGAAGTTATATCTTAAGAATATTGAGTCTTCTGATCAATAATCATGGTATCTCTCCCATTTATTTAGGTCTTTTAATATTTTTCTCAAAAATGCCCTATAGTTTTCAGTGTACAAATCTCTCACATTTTCATTAGATTGAACCGTATGTATTTTATATTGCTTGATTCTATTAAAAGTGGTAGTTTTCATTTCAATCTCCCAATTAAAAATGGAAGTTGATCTTGTATGTTGATCTTACATCCTCCAACTTTGTAAAAGTCATTCTAATACTTTACTTATTTGGTAGATTCCAGAGGATTTTCTATGTATACATCCATGTCATTTGTACATAAAGACAATTACGCTTTTTTCAATTTGGGTGCTTTTTTTAAACTGTACTGGCTAGAATCACCTATAAAGAGGTAACTAGTGATAGAGAGCATACAGATAGAGAGCATACATCGCCTTGCTCCTGATCTTGGGGGAAAGTCATTCAGTCTTCCACCATTAAGGATAATGTTAGCTGTCCGTTTTCGTAGATTTTCTTTATCAGGTTGAGGAAACTCCTTTACTATTCCTAGCTTGCTAAGAGATTTTATCAAAAATGGATGTTGGATTTCATAAAATGCTTTTCTGCATCAAGTAAGGTGGTCATATGGTTATTTTTTAAGATGGTCATATGGATCTTTTTTAATCTGTTTAAAATGGTTACTTACAGTGATTGATTCCTGAATGTTACACCAACCTTGCATTCCTAGGTTAAATTCCACTTGGTCATGAAACAACAAGAAAGGATAAAAATATCCTTTTTTAGGGGCGCCTGGGTGGCGCAGTCGGTTAAGCGTCCGACTTCAGCCAGGTCACGATCTCGCGGTCCGTGAGTTCGAGCCCCGCGTCGGGCTCTGGGCTGATGGCTCAGAGCCTGGAGCCTGTTTCCGATTCTGTGTCTCCCTCTCTCTCTGCCCCTCCCCCGTTCATGCTCTGTCTCTCTCTGTCCCAAAAATAAATAAACGTTGAAAAAAAAAATTAAAAAAAAATATCCTTTTTTATATCTTGTTGGATTTGATTTGTTGAAGATGTATCAAGAATTTTTTCACTTACACATTTATGAGTGATATTGGTCTGGGACTTATTTTTCTTGTTAAAGTCTTTGTCTGGTTTTGGTATTAGAATAATGCTGGCTCATAGTGTGAGTTAGAAAGTATCCTTTCCTCTTCAACTTTCTGAAAAAGTTTGTGCAGATTTGTTATTATTTCTGTGTTAACTGTTAGGCCGAATTTCCCAGTCAAACCATCTGTGCCTATTTGTTATTGTTGTGGTTGGAAGGTTTTTTAACTACAAAATTGGCTTGTTTAATAGATGTAGGGATGATTCAGGCTGGTTTTTTTGTTCCTTTGTTTTTTGAATGAACTTTGGTACTTTGCATCTTTCAAAACAATGTGTTCATTTCATCTAAGTTGTACAATGTGTTGGGATAAGCTTATTCAGAATATTCCCTTTTTCTTTTAATAACTGTAGAATTTGTGGTGATGTCAACTTTTTCATTCCTGATATTGGTAATTGTATCTTCTCTCCAGATCAGTCTTCCTAGAGATTTATCAATTTTATGGTCTTCTGAAAAAACCAATTTTTACTTTTATTGATTTTTTTCTATTTTCCTTTTTCCCTTTCATTGATTACTTCTCTCTGTATTTTTTCTTTTACTTAAAAGAGTTTCAGTTTCTCTTCTTTTTCTAGTTTCTTAAGGTGGAAGACCGCATTTATTAACTTGAAACCATTCTTTTTTCTAAGACAGGCAATTTAATGCTGTAAATTTACCTCAAAGAACTGCATATTCCACAAAATTTTATATGTTGGGTTTTCATATTTAGTTTGTTCCAAATACTTTCTAATGTTTCTTTTTCATGTCTTCTCTGATTCCCAGGCTATTTAGATGTATGCTAAATATTGGGAAATTTTTCACATATCTTCCTGTTATTGGTCTCTAATGTAATTCCATTGAGGTCAGAGACAAACTTGCATCCTTTTAAATTTATTGAGATTTGTTTTATGGCCTAGACTATGGTTATCTTGCCAAGTGTTTCATGCACACTTGTAAGTTTGTTCTGTTGTGAGTGGACTGTTCTGTAAGTGGCAGTTAGGTCAAATTGGTGATAGTATTGTTCAAGTCATACATGCCCTGATCAATATTCTGTGTATACTCAAGGGAGACCCAGAGATAGTCTCTGGAATGCTCTCTCTGTGCAGCTGTCTTCTGCTGGTATTATGTCCTACAGACTCCAGCTGCCTGGTCTTCCCATTCTTCCAGTTCCGTCTCCTCAACTCAGACCCACTGAGCCTCACCTAGGTTCTTCACCCTCACTGAAGTTCTTCGTCCTCACACTGCAGTCTGAAAACTCTCTCCAGGAAATAGCTGGGGCAAAGGACTTACCTTTTTTGTTTCCCATCACTCAGGGATCATTGTCCCTCATTGCTTGATATCTGTCATCATCTATTTTGTTTGTTTGTTTCTTTCTTTCCAGCAGGAGGATAAATCCAGTCCCTCTAGCCCCACTTGGCTCCAAGTAGATGTCTCTCAATTATAGCTTTTAACACATAGTTTAACATACTGTAAACAGTTTGTCTTGTTCAGTGTTAACCTTGTGATCTTATTTGCTATTTAAGTTACAGATTTCATTTTTATCATAAACATTTTCTTAAGCATCAACTATGAATAGAATAATTTATGGGAGAGGATTGTGCACACCTTCAGGTTTTTCTTTTGCTCTCTCTCTCTCTCTCTCTCTCTCAAACAGACTTCTAGGTCTCTTTCTCCCAGGATCCTTAGAGTTGAAATGGAATTTTCAGTCACTGCTTTTTGCCCAACAAAGGGAAAGGCATTAGTATGGTCAAGGCCAAAGATCGGATAATAAGTGTATGGTTTTTAGAAGGCACCTTTCTTCAATCATCTTCCAATAGTACTTACCAAAGGCTTCTGCTGCCATTTGGACAGACATAGAGCTGGCCGTCTTTTGCTGAGGTAGAGCCCTGTTCACAGAGGTTATGCCTTTTCTCTTGCTCTTCTCTCCCTCTGCATTGAAGAGATACAGGTTCCCATTTCTGAGCATCTTTTGCAATTTGGTATCATTCAAGAATCTCCTGGGATGGGTGACTTATAGGTGATGAGGCTGTGTTGCCCTAGTTTGCCCTTGCTCATTCTCGTCGCCCACACGTGGAATATGGAAAATGAGCCATGAATATAATTTGCATGTCTCATACTCTTCTCATAAAACACAGTCATATGTGGATACATAATAGCAATGGTAAACATCCTTTCCTTCTCATTTCTAAGTGACCCTGGAAGTCGTATTCTCGTAAAAACTAAACTCCTAGTGTGAATTCCATTTATCCATTTATTCCATTTAACACAAGCATTTTAGATTCTCTTATGTGTTCTTGCTTTCTCCTTTACATTCTTAGCCTACTTATGATTTATGAATTCCATTCTCTTGTTTTGCTCCCTTTCCTACCTGAATCACTAACATCGAGATATTTACCATTTTGTTCACCCTTATTTTCTCACAGGGATTCTGCCAACAAGTTAACAATCTTGTTAACCCCTTTGTAGTTCTTATATATTCCTCTTTGCCATTTTCTTCCCTTTTATCTCTAGCAGCTTTGCTAACCACCACCACCTACACATTTTAAATTTAGTCGTTTAGCATCCCTCATAGCTCATTCCAAGTGATCATAAATTCAAAATTAATGCAAAATTTCTTTATTTAGCAAAAAGAGTTTTTTTAATTCATAAAGCTCATCAGCTTATGTAGATATGAGTCTATCATTGTCATCCCAGATAGCTTCAGCACTAATACTTTCATAGCACTCTATATTGATTACGAAGCTGGCGAAAATGAAGTTGTTGGTTATGTGCATAGGCCAGGTGTGTAAAACCATACTGACTTGGCACTGGACCAAAATTTCGATCCGTTCCAGCTGTCTCTCATTATTTTAATGTAAAATGAATATTTTTACCACTAAATATTCCTAATGCAACGTTCTGGCAAAATGGTCCGTCAGTAGTAGCATAGATATATGACAAAGTTCAGTAGATATGTATTGAGTTCCTTTATAAAGAGACAACATTTCATACATTCAGAGCACACAAAGATAAGCAAAACCTCACCTTGCCTTCAAGGAGTTTAATTTAATCTAATAGGGAAACAAAACATGTACCGGGATCACAAAGATAGCTAACACTGAGCACCATCTATGTTTGAGGCACTGGCTTAAGCACTTGCGTGTATTATCCACTTTAATCTGCATAACAATCCTATGAGGAAGATAATAGTATTTTATCTCCATTTCATAAGAGGAAAGTGAGGCAGAGAGTTTAAGTGCACACAGGTCACAAAGCTGGAAAACCAGGGGAGATTTTTTTAATAGAAGTGTAGCGTGATAAGGATGTAACTTGAGGATGGATGCTCTAGGTAGCATTGCTTAGAGTAGACAGAAACAAGCAGTTGGGGGTGGAAACACAATTGCTAACACAGTTGTCCCTATTGAAATAATCCATTAATTCCCAAATTATAACAGTGGGTGGGAATGGAAGGAGACTGTGCAGACTTACAGAGATGATAAAGACAGAATTTACAGAATTCGGCAAGGAACTGAATGTTGTATTGGGAGGTATGCTACAAAGATAACTTTGAGGCTTTGATATTGGTGGCGTGGAGAATAACGATGCTGTTAAAGAATTGAGAGTGGAAAATAATCCAGGTTAGCAATAACTTCAGTTGTGATGTTCAGAGATGTCCAGAGGCAACTGGGTTGTGGATTGATTCAAGTGATGGATTGGAGATAGATAGGATTTGGGGATCACCCACAGTAAATAGCCACAGTGGGTTTTCATGGAGGAGTATAGAGAAATGCCTGGGCAGGTAAAGAAAGAAGACAACTGTGATATAATGACAATCATAATAAAGCTTCGAGAATTGATGAACAGTAAGTTATCACTCTTCTAGTGAATAAAATTGTTTCTAAATTTATGGACTCCCAACCTTCATCTCTTGCATTTAACCATTTATATGGTAACTTTAGTTGCCTCAAATCTGATTATTTGGAGTATTGATAGTTAACCTGACATCAGTTTCCATCACGAGTCATATGGGTTAAGAAAGTTGTGTGCAAAAATGTAAAAACCTAGGGCTTTTAACCATCACACTTGAAAGAAACCTTGGGAGCTGCATTTGTCAAATAGCTGGGAAAACCATTCATGCATACCCTACGTCCAGAGCTCCGTTGGTATAAAGAACTGAGAGCTCATTCTTCTTCCTGTGGTGTGATTTTTGTTGAGATATTTTGACACACCGAGACAATGCTGAAAAGATCTGACCTTCCTGCAGTACCAAGGACCAGGTTTGGTCAGGGTACCTGACACTCACTGCCTTCTCTCGCTGCCCTTCTCCTCCCCCACAGATGAACGTGAAATGCTGCCTTCAGTACAGAAGTATTTCAATATTGAAATGTATATAAGTGATTGCTTTTCAAATTACTCTAGTCGCTTTTCTCCCGTTACCATCAAGCCAAACATCTTAGTTGGAGCTATTAATGCTTTTAATTCAAAGAAATTAAATGCGTTTTTCAAAATGATAAACGTGAACGGAGATTGTTCATGCTTGAAACACACCAAACCAATGAGGAAGTCTCTATGCTGTAAATGTTTTACAGTCTGTCTTTATCTTTGTGATAGAAACCATTGATTGGAGTTTGAATGTTTGAGGACTCCCTCCCAAGTGCAAAATGAATGTACGTGGAGGTGAATCTCAGGTAGCTTTTGAAGTAGTCGCCTCATAGGTAATATCATGTGTCAAGAGGTTGCAGTTAGGTGGAGGCCAGAGAGCTGTCAAGAGAATTTTCTGTGATGTATAAATATGCTCCGTGTTAGGTTTATATACTGTGAAGTGGAGCTTTGACTACTTACCCATATTATTTCTTAATGCAGCATGATGGTGGTATGGGAATGAGGATGGAAAGAAAAACTGTTTACCATCAATGAATTTCTAAAATACAAGAGTAATAAGCTAACTACTTTTCATCGGGAATGGCTATCCGGAAACGTTTTCTTGCTGTCTCCACAACTAGTAAATATAAAACAAGTATAATAATATCCTCCTGGCATTTAAACCGCACTCTGCAAATTGTGGAAGGTTTTGTGTATTTGCCATAATATTGGATGAAAAGAACTATCCCAGTATTTTAGTCAAATTGTTTCCAAATGTGATAACTGTCTGCTAACTGAAAATTAAGATACTTCTGTCCGATGTCCATATCTTTAGGTCCATAACCTAAAATCAGGACCGAATTTTGAAGTACTTCGTTGTTTATCCACCTAGTTTGCATCATACCTGTCTCTCCAGTAGCACTCTGAGCAACATCATACATCTTTGTTTGAATTATTTCTCTATTTTCTCTGCCATTTCGAATGTTGTCATGTCACTGGAAACCAATGCCCAGTAATGACAAAGCACTTTTAGCTCCTTTCTAGGATTCCACAGGCTTCAGCTCTAATTTCCTGGTATTCCTTACTCAGATTAGACCTCTAAGTTTGTGTGCTATGAGAACTGACAGCCCAGATCCTACTCTGCCTGCCCAGGGCCTGGTCACACACACTCCATACTCCAAAGCTTGGCCACCTCCACAGACCTTACCTCCCAGGATTTTATGTAAGTTTTCATTGACACCTGTATCTGACATTGCAGATGTACTTCTCCCTGTGGAGTCTTCATCTACATAGGAATAGTTGAAAACCTCCTTCCCCTTAACTATTACATGGATTAATTCTGGTTAACAGTGACAGGTTTTCCTGCTGAAACTCAAGTAGCCAAATCCTTTTCTCTTTTCTAACTATTCTCATGTAACATTTGAACCCCCAATGCAGCATGCAGGTACATGCACACCCATGTGCACGCATGCACACACACACACACACACACGCACACGCACACACACACACTACTCTCACTAATTGCTTGAGGACACAGCACATCCATTTGAAATGATAGGGAAAGGGTTAAGTTTTGACAGTCTTTTTACCGGGTTTATTAGCGACTTAACGTATGCACACTTCTTTCCTCCTAATTCACCCCTAGGTACGTACGCAGGAATAAATTAACCCAGTTATTTCTAATATTATGGCATTCTGTATGCATCTTTTCCTCAGAAAGTACCACAAAGTTCTGTTGTTTTTCCAGGCTCCTGGACTTCTTTTATAAATTCTTAGTAAATTTTTTTTTCATTGTGGTGAGGAAAAAAAAAAATATTTTATCAATTATTTTAAAAAGCAATAATTCATTATAGTTGATCATAAATGTCAGGAAGTAAAGACCCAGCTGAAGCATTTTGTCACTAATCATGCTGTTTTTCTTCTAATTAGTTAATTTACATTTTACAAATTAAGGGTAAAATTCAGACAGAAGATAACATCATAGCTTTAACTGACCTATATTTGTATCTGCCAAATTTAAGTTAATTAGAAATGTAGATGCTGTTTGTTTTATCTGTCAGAAAACCTCATCTTTTTTCTTAAAAAAAAAAGTAGACACACTTTTTTCCCCCCTCAGCATTTATCATCTAAATAATAGTCTTGCCAAGATGGCAGCCTCATAATAAACTCTTTTCAGTGGAGTGATGGGTAATGAAGCTTGCTTGTGAAGGCAGCGAAAAATGTTGTCTGGCCAAATGCATGAATATGATGGCTAGAGAATCAGTGGACTTTCTCAGTCATCAATCTTTTTAGTAGCCTCTTATACATCTGAATATTTTGATAGATGATCTAATAATTGAGTTATCTATCTTTCTAACTATCAGAGTTGCATAAAAATTATTCTCACATGCTACTGAATATTAAATATATTAGGCATTGAGTAAATTTTTCATAAAAGGGCCAAAAGGTGAAAGGTTTTTGTTATTCCATAAATACCTGTTAATATATTGAGCGTTAAGCCCTGTGAAACAGTCAACCCTTAATTCCCTCTGTAAGAAGCAGGTATATACTTAAAAAGGTGGACATCCCCATTATAAGTAGGACATATAATAATTACTATAGCTGGTGAAAAGTCAGCCCTGGTAAACATATGGATGTAACTCAGTTGTGTAAAATGGAATGAATGCCCCAGCTGGCCTAACGCCAGTGGCACATTTAATGTGGCACAGAATTTCCAGACAAGAAGCATAGGTGATGTAGGTACACCGAGTGACCATGTGCTTTTGATGTGCCCATCGCTGTGAGAGGAAGATGATCCTACCAGAAGGGGAAACTTCTGCCTGCCTAGCATTTCACCTGGTAGCACCAGACTATCCAAGTATTCTCTTCATGCGTGAGTCGTTCCTCCCCCTTAGATGGCTTTGTATTGTGTTGTGTTGTGTTTTTTTGTCATATACCACTCTCATAAAAGCTTATCAACAACAAGTGTGCTTCACTGGGATTGGAAAACAGCAAGGAAAATCGGCAGGACACAGATCGGTTACCAGGTAGGCTCTCGCCACCCCTACCCCTGTCATCCACATCTTCAAGGTGACCTAGCAGTGATGACTTCCCAGGAACCACAATAAAATAGTTCTGCCCTGGAAGAACAGACATTTGTTTGCAGGTCTGAAGGGGTACCAATCCTGTGCATCTCGAAAGGCACTCAAATGAGCAGGGCCTTGTAAATTGGATTTCTATTAGCCAATCCTGATGATAGCTCTTCATCAGTGGAATGGGAAGAAGTGCTGTCAATAGCCCCAGCCCTAAATATCTTTTTTTTTTTTTTTTTTTTTTCCTTAACGACACACTTATTTTTGGGCTGCCTCATCCAAAATGGTGATAAAGGCTAAAGTCACTAGAATTAATTGTTTAAGGTTTCAAGTAAACCTTAATAAAGTACGGACAGCAGCTATTTTTAAATGCTTTTTAACTTGAAGAGCATTCGAAACAACAAAGACATACTAGTCAGAAACAAATATGGCAAAAGTGTCTTAACCCTTGCTGGCCTTACATTGATTCCAACTCACAGTTGTGCTATTTATAAAAGTTTGGGATGATAGACTTTCTTTCTCTTCATTTCCCCGATTGAAAATAATAATTGAGAAGGATAATACCAATTGTGGAACTCCCTCTTCGGGTTACATCTGAGGAGTTACTATATTACTCTTTGGTAGTTTGATCTTTTTTTGCTTCTGTAATTTGAGGCTGGGAAAAAAAACGTACTGTAGAAGCTACAGCTGGAAATTTTAAACTCTTAGATATCTATTTAAAATTATATATTTAAAACCATTTGAAATGGACATATTGGGGAAGTTTTAAGGGAGGGAATAGGCTTTTCTTAATCAAAGTAGCAAACATCTGTGTTCTTTCTAGTCTGTCTTTTGATTAGCATGGCCTCATCCATCACTGGTCTTTGATATGAACACCAAGAAGTCATGTCCTTTTGTTTTAAATGATAAATATGCCTTTGTCATGAATACTCATAGGCAACCCAGGATTTACATCTGAATTGTCAAAGTGTAACTGCCTAGCTCCTGTGATGAGTGACATTATTAGTGAAATAAAGAAGTTTTTAATTTGTCATGGATAGGCCTTAGATGGTGACATTATGAGACTATGTGGGTTTGGATGCTAGAAAAGTTATCCTTCCCCCACTATTTTTCTAAGATTTGTCATTTATCAACAAGAGGCAATCTGCCGCAGGGAGGCTGCCTGTGAACGTTTTTACTTTAGTGCCATTAGTCTGTCTCTGTAGGTTTTATTATTTAGGCTTGATGGCCGGTAGTTCTTATCAAAACTAATACTATTTGAAGTAGCAAGCTTCTGGTGGTCAAACAACCAGTATCAGGATTTGTTCTGTCGGGCTATTATTGCCAAAGACAGCATTTTTTTTTTTTCAATGTCAGCTTTATTTCAAGGTCTGTGTCAATTATATTTTCTAAAGACGTTTCTATGATGTCTTTCTTAACAAACTCACATCTACTCAGATGTGTTTATGTGTGTGCTATTTATGTAATTACTTTGATGTACACATGCTATCTACTCGCACAATCTTGTGTTAATCATCAAAACCCTCGGACTGTCAAGTTCGACTGTTGTATTTGACTCTTCTACTGAGAAATTAGGAACATTAAAATTAAAAATATTGTCAAGCCTCGATCTTCTCTGCGTTGTAAATAAAGATGTCACCTTACACATATTTGCCTTATTTATTTCTCCATTAATAACAGGCAAATGTTTTGATTATTTTAAAGTTTCATCTTGTGATACATGTTTAGAATGTTTCACGTTGGTAATAAGTAGTTCATTCCAACTTATGCATAAAATACATCCTATGGAGATTTGGTGTTTTACCAGTAGCTGGCACAGAAATTGCATTAGCTTTTTTACATGCTTTGTCTGCATAATTTCAACACAACTGTCTTAAAGGTAGGGAGAATAAGGGAAGTTTTCATTTTTTCTTTTTCAAATGAATTGATCTTGATCTGTTGAATTATCCAAAACAAACGTTAACATAGAATGTTGATATTTGCAGGAGAGTAAAACTGTATATTTTAGTTTGATTCATTTATCTCTCCACAAAATTCACTTTGCAATGGCTTCATCATTATAACAGCCTCACTTAAATTATGTTTTATTTGTGGTCATACTCCTCACCCCATGAATGTATTAATCTTGGGTTTTCTTTGTTTTGACCAGGTCAGAACTGAAGCATAGCAATTATTTTTTGAAAAATATTTTTTGATTTTTGATTAAGGTAAAACAGTGTCCTTGATTAGAAATTAACCCTCACCATCCAGGGATTTTCTGAATACTTTTTTTTTTTTTTTTAATTCTTAGTATTTACTAGGTCATCTGTTTCATAAAAAATGAAGTCTTACTGGTGTTTGTTTCCCAACAGAAAACAATCGCTTAGCGACTCTAGGAGCCCAGCCCCTCACTCTAATTGAGATTTTTGTACTGTAATGTAAGTGTCTGAGTTTTTGAGACCCTAAGGCTTTCACCCAACTTGAAGACAATGATGCCAGTGAGCTTCTGTCCAGAGTTAATCAGCTGCAGAATTTGTAAACTGCACATGTGTCAAAGTTGAAAATGTTAGCACTCTAATAGAAGCTTGAAAAGGTTAGATCTGATAAAAGCCGTCAGCAGTTAAAGAAAGTGATTTATGGGAATGTAATGACACAAAATGCCTCATTTATCACTCATATATAGATAGGTTAAGGTTCCTGTGTCATACTTTTAAAAACTTGACCACTAAGAATTGTCAAAATAGGTACTTAATTGCCCTTCATCCTTTTCCTTTTGAATTTATTCCATGGGAGTTTGGTAATTTTATCTGCGATCACTTTACTGTCGTTCACTTCATCTGGTTCCATTTAAAGTCATTCATATTTTGGATTTTCAAAAACTGTACATCACTGATCTTTTTGAAGTTTTATTAGCTAAAGCTGTTGCAAGGAAAGACTAAGTAGACCTTCTATATGTCAGTTTACATTTTTGTTTAGCACGAATACCGTGGAGGTACATGAAAGTCTCATCTTTCTCTTTCCTAACACTTGTAATTTTTATTCGCATTTTATAATCCTCTAAATTTTCTATATCTCTCTCCTTAAAAGGTACAGCATTAGATTTTAAAAGACAGAGCCATCAATTGGTTTACCGTCCTAGTAACTCAACTTAATATTTAAGCTCTACACAAATTAAATTTAATGAAAACCTGCCTGTCTGGTTAAATGATCCTTTAAAAAAAAGAGGGGCTGGGGGGGGAGAGAGGTGGGGGCTAAAAATAAAAGTTAAGAGACATGCCAGCTTGTATTTCTCAGATTGATTTAAAATTTTTTTTTCTTCATACATTCTAAGAAAAGTATTTATAAAGTTGGAATTGCTAGACATTTATTTGATTTTGATGTCGTTTAGTTTATGCATAAATATGTTAACACTGTTAAATAAAAACTATTGTAGAAACTGCCAATATATCAAAGTAATGTTATAAAACACCCATTTTATGCAGGATCAGTTTCAGACTTTTCAGTGTGAGGCGTAGAATTGTTTAATGGCTTTTTCAAAATTATTCAGATCATTAAATAACCCTAAATGTCTCAGGGCTCCCGCCCACCCTTTGCCTCTCTATAGCCAAAAAATTCATTTGAAAATTTTGACAGGTTTCACTTTCTCAGCTGTGATTTGTACTTTCTTCAGCAGGGACGTCCCAGGTTTAATTTAAAAAGAAGTCAGAGGCAGTTTCTTCAACAAGTCCAAGTCATGAAAAATAAATGGGGAAGGGGGAAGCTGTCCTAGGAAGGAGAAACTTGAGATGTCATAACCAAATACAGTCGACTTTGTTGTATCTCGATACCATCAATGGATTATTTAAAAAAAAAATTTTTTTAGACAGTCATTGAAAGTTGAATATGGATTGGTTTGAATTCTTAACACCAAGAAATGACTATTAATTTTGTCACACATGACAGAGCCATTGTGGTTACATCAGAAATTGTCCATTTTGTTGTTTGTTTGTTTTCCAAAGAGTTCCAAAAGAGAACATGCAGGTGTGGAGCAACTTAGGGGGCTGGGATTTCTTTTAAATTTCAGCCAAATAAA
The DNA here is from genome assembly GCF_007474595.2 of Lynx canadensis. Classification (NCBI taxonomy): domain Eukaryota; kingdom Metazoa; phylum Chordata; class Mammalia; order Carnivora; family Felidae; genus Lynx; species Lynx canadensis. Next base: position 65,895,232 of record NC_044308.2, on the reverse strand, counting down.
TACATAAGTTGACAGAGAATTTAAAAGGGGAATATAAGATCTGCAAGATGACTTTTTAGTGAGGAAGTTCTCTTTTTTTTTATACATTTCAGGATTTTTACAATAAAAACCTAAAAAGTCAGGGAGATTGTTAGATCAATCTTGTCCAAAAGTGTTATAAAATTATAACATGTTACATTATCTAATGTTTTCTTGCTGCCAGTCTTAATTTTAAGACCATAAGGTATAATCTGAAAAATTTTAAAAACAATTTCCAAAGTTTATCCAAAAGACAAAAACAAACAACTTCATCTCAGTGGCTAAGATCAAATCCAATTATAATATTTTAACCCATTAGCAAACCTGGTATCTTCCAATATAGTAAAGGGCTAAGAAATTCTATACATTTATTCAAAATATGACACAAACCTATTAGCATACTTCTTTGTGCTCTGAAAAGTATATAGCTCTAAATGGCATTGCAAACCCTTTTTGTTTGTTTAAAAAAGATTGTAAATATATAATTTCAGTTCTGTATTCCTCCTGACAAACGAGTTTAAAAGCATGTGTAAGTCTTATATTTTAAGCTTTGTTTTTTATCACTATTTACAAAAGCATTTTTCTTGAGTTGCAAATATAGTTTCCCAACTTAAGGAATATCAAACTAAGTGTACGTCTTTCTAGATTCATCTTTGTTCAGAAAAAAGAATATGTGTACATTTAAGTTAAAATCTTAATTCTTCTATGATTTTAAAAGTCTGTTTTTACTTGGTTATCTTTAGACTTGTATGCAGTATTTTTATTTTTAAACAACAACAACAAAAGAAGCCCTAGAGATCTCAAACTCTTAAAATATACATTGATTTGGAGAAAATGTGTTCTTAGTATGAATTTATCATTTACCCTGTTTGTACTAGGGATAGTTAGCCAAACGTGTTTTTCTATTTTTGTAGATCATTTACATTTATTAAGGCAACCTAGGAAGTCCCGATTCAATTGAACCTTCCAGAGATTACTCATTTTATTTGAAGGAGTTTTGTTGTTATTTTTTCAAATCCCTGATTAGGAAAAATTCATATCGTATGTGTTTATATAATCATAGGAGTCAAAATTGTCTCAATCTATGAATCTTAATAGTTTGCTCTTGTAACAACTATGAGGAAATGTATTAAAATGCCTTAATTACAGGGCAAGAAAAAGAGAAAGCACAGTCTTTTGCATATGATCTTTCAATTGTTCACCAAAGGATAAAGAAAGCATTCAAGCGTGGTTTCAAGAACTGTCAGCATTAAGAAAATGCAAGGTACTTTGTAGAGCCTTAAAGACCTTTCTGGGAAATAGATTTAATTAAAAAGTAAAATAGACTTTTCACTTTAAAGAAATCTTTAAAATGTTGTAAAATTTCATAATGTTAATATATTAATAAGGGTATTATCTTCTTATCCCAGATGAGAAAAAGTCATCCATGAAGCTATTATGTTTGATTCACACAATGGTGGATCCTATAAATATTTTTCTTTAGGTTTGATTTAAGAGTGAGAATTATAGTGCATATTGAAGTGTATGATAATTTTAAAAGACTGTCTCCGTCTGATTCATACATGCTTGACTCAATCTCATCCATAAGTTAGAAACCTCTAGTAGTCTTCCTGCTACTAACAGAAATCCTTTTACCTGCATTAAAGTTCAAAATGATCAGAAAAATTGATTTTTGCCCTGTTTATCTTGATTAACATGTTCATCTATGCATTGCTCCCCGTTAGTACAACACCGATCCTCTGTAGTCAGTGTGTAAGAATTCCAGGGGCACTTGGTTCCTTCCCTTTAACTTGCGTGTTAAAACAAAACAAAAAAGCATATTTGTTTCCCATTGAGTTCAGTCAAAAAGCCTAATTAACAACATGTCTCCAAGTTGCATTGAACTCGAGAAGGTTAACCTGACTATGTGATAAGTAGCTGTCTATAAATAACCCCAGCCTGTCCTTTTGGAGCTGAGCTTCAGCCGATTTGCCCCTGTTAAGGATTTGGGAACCAGTCTGCTCTTACTAAGCCCGCACATCAGTATTTCCTGGCTACTTTCGAGCACCAAATGTATTCATGTTCAAATTGTCTTCATTTCGGGACACCTCATTCAAAGACAAATCAGTCTTAGAAGAGTTGTGTGTTCAAGTAATTATTCTTTCATTGAGAAACAGTTTCCGGACCAGTGTTGTTATTTTTTTCAACTAGTCATTGCTATTCACCGTTCAACATTAAAAAAAAAAAAAAAAAAAAAAAGATTAATTTGGCAGATTATTTAAGGACCTTATTAAAATCTCTAGTGCCTAGACTTCTATTTAAAACGACACTGTGGAACAATGGATGAATAGTACAGAGACTGGTTTCCAGTTTAACTCACAAAGATGTAGCCACTAAAAATGTCTGCTCTGTGTTTCCATTAACTTGAGTTTCTCAGTTTAAATTATTATTCTACAAAAGATATAGTGAACTACTTTGTTCCTAAATAGTCATACAGTAGATTGAGTAGTACTTGAAGATTTGTTGCATTTTGAACATAGGAAAAATAATGCCTCTGCGTGATAATGAGTATATGATTTGCATGTGCGTTGTGTAATTCACAATATACATATGCATTCATCATGTTATTCTTTGCAATATGATGAATTATGTCAGTTTATTGCATATGTCTGCATGTACCTCATCTCTTAATTAAAGCATTAATCACTAAAATTACCAAAGATACATAGTTTTACAGTACTTTTAAAATTTAACGTTGATCTTTGCATAGTAATACACATATTATTTCTAATTGGTAGACTATCTGACATTTTAAGTAAGGATTTCTATGTTATGATTCTATCATATCAATTATTTTAAATATGCTTGTCTCAGTATATACTTACAACATACTTTTTAAGCATTTTAAATCATTTTTATTTGAGATTAATTTCCTAAATCACTAAAATTACCAAAGACATACATATGTGCATATATATATATATATATATATGCATATTACATGACCAGCTTTAAAACTTAAAAGACTATATATATAGTCTTGCTGTACTTTCTGATTTTAAAGTTGACCTTCACATAGGCATCTATGTTATTTCTAACCGGTAGACTGTCACAAGACAAGTGGAGATTCCATGTTCTGCTCCTGGCATATCGACATTAGGTATCTTAATATATATTTGCCACACCCTTTAACAATCATGTTGTTTAATAATTGTTTCTTTCATTTGAGATTAATTATACTTGATGTTAATATTCCAGCACCTAGTATCATTTCATTTATAAGTAGTCAATTCTTGCTAATCATGTGATTCCATCATTCAGAAGTCCATACTTTCAGAACAGAATAAAAAATTGTGAGGCTTTGAGGCAAATATTTGGAGAAAAAGCTATCACCCTACCACAGAATTTAATGGTTAGGACTTTGGTGTTAAGGAGCAGACACATGTTGCTGTATCCCTCCTCATTAATACATTTAACCTTTCTTAGCACAAACTTTTATTCACTTCACCCCCAAACTATTACTGTAACATTACCACCATCCTTCTTCTCAGCCCAAGACCTCTCTCCCTGCTTCTCTGAGAAGATAGAGGCCTCCCACACACAACTTCTTGAGGGCACTCCCGTTTTCCTCTCTGTTTTTGCTCATTCTCTCCCCTTGTGTTAGATGAAGAGGATTGCTTGTTCCTTATTTCTTTCTTTCTTCAGTTTTCCCTCTTCTCCAGAATTGGAAGGTGTGCATATGTTTTGAAAGTCATCCTTGGTTTAAACCCTAAAGCTTCTAACTTGTTTCTTCCTTCCCTCTCTTACCCAGCATCTTGATATTTATTCATACTGGTAGCGTCTACGTCCACAGCCACATATCGCTGAAGAGTTTGACAGTCTTCCATGCTTTGTTTCAGAGCCATTTAGGCATGTATCTATGAAGTGCTGCTTTGATACACAGTTCGTATCCTGCATCCTACTCACCTGCCTCAATATTCTATCTTTCCTGATTGAAAGGCTAGCGAACCTTAAGCCTGCTCATCTGGACCTGCCACGGATCTAGTCTTTGGCATACGGAGCTATTTCAGAACCAGGAGAGCAGTGGTCTCCCACCTTTAATTCTCTCCTTGTTTTTTCTTTCTTTCCCACACGTTGGCAGTAGATCCCTCTTCCAAGAGCATGGCTGTGAGGCGAAACATTCCCTCTCTGTGTTGCTTAACCCTCTCCCACTCTATTCTATTCCATGATCTGGGACTCTGACACACGTGGGCCCCATTAGCAGACTCATTTGCCCCCTAGCTTCCTATTGTGTTCAGTCTGTAGGAGGCACCAGCAGGAGACCCAAGGGTGCAGAGGAAATGCCAACAAAGTATTTGTTCCCCAGCTGCTTCTCTTTGGGGTCCTCTCAGATTGACTGCAGTGTGTGCAACCACCAAGTCAGCCATGTCAGGCGGACCTCTGCATTCAGCCACTCTCAACTTTGGGCATCTCCTCCCTTCTCTTTGCCACTCAGGCCTTGGGCTGGCAAGGGCTCTCTGCTGTTGAAAGCCTAGAAGCATTACACACCCCGACCCCTTTAGGATCTTCAGTGGCCATCCATTACCTACAGAAGAAAGTCAGGCTCGTCAGCCCCAGATGCATTTCAGGCCTTTATCGTCTGACCCCTGCCTCTCCAGCCTTATGCCGATGTTATTTCATGTACCATTCCAGCCATATAAACATACCTTTCCCATACCTTCTTTCCTGAATGTTTCAATGCCTGGATTCTCCCCATTCGGGGCCATTGTATCTTATCTGCCCTTCTTCTGAATTGTTCAAATGAAATGATTGATCTAAAGTGTAGACTGAAGCCAACAAGTACTGAATTTGAGGCTAAAGTTCTGTTAAACGCATTGGGAAACTATTACACTAGTCTATGCATTGCCAGAATATGCCACCAACATCTGAAAATGATAAGGAGCTGGACCAGGGGGTTCATTGTGTGTGCCATTGCCCTGTCAGGGACTTCCTGGAATACTAGATCTCCAGAATTATGAGGCACCTAAGAACACATCTTCTCCAGCTTCCTTTTCCCCAGGTGTCTTTCGTGTTTTGCGCCATTGTTTTCTTGGTCAGTTAGTTACAGTCCAACCAGTTACCATCCATTAATGCCTGTCCACCCCTGGTAGGCAGCAATGAATCAGACCACTGTACAGATCATTCAGGCAAGCCCAGCCTGCTGATAGGTCAGGCGACTATTGCTAAATCAGTCCATTGTGTCCAGATGTGAGGTCATTTAACCCAAATGGGAAGACTCATATTGATGGCTCCCTGAAACATTATCTTATTTGATTTCTAAGGGACCATATTCTCTTGTTTTTCTCCCAACCTTAGTGGTTATTCCTTTTCAATCGCCACTCATGGTCTCTCTTCTCCTAACTATTCTCTTAATGTTGGGTGTCCCAGGGCCTAATGTTGGTTCTTCTCTATCTGTATTTTTTCCTGGGTTATTTCATCCAGTCTTAGGACTTTAAATACCATCTGTGTGCTAGTACTTCCTAAAGTTACCTCTCATCCTGGACCTCTCCCCCGAACTTCAGATCCATATATCTAACTGCCAATTCAACATTTCTACTTAGATATATGGTGTACATCTCAAACTTAGTATGCCAGCTCTGAATTACAGATATCTCTAAAGGTTTTCACCCCTCCCAGTTCATGACAACTCTATTCCTCTGTCCTTGGGATCATTCTTATTTCTTTCTCTCACACTTCACTTCTGATCTCTCTGGAAATCCTGTTGATTTCAAAATATATAAAAATATATTTTTATATTCAAAAATATATCCAGAGTCCAACCATTTTTCACTCTTCTCATTGCTACCACTTGGTCCAAGTCTCTTTCTAGGATTGTTGCAATAACTTCCTAACTGGTCTTCCTGCATCTTACCCCCACCCTCCTTAAGTCTTTTCTCAACACAGCACCCAGAGCATCACATAAAAGTCAGGCTTGTTAATCCTCTGCTGTTGGGGCACCTGGGTGGCTCAGCTAGTTAAGCTTCTGACTTTGGCTCAGGTCCTCATCTCGCAGTTTGTGAGTTCGAGCCCCACATCCTGCTCTGTGCTGTCAGCATGGAGCTGGCTTTAGATCCTCTATCTCCCTCTCTCTGCGCTTCCCCAGCTCGCTCTCTCTCTTTATCTCTCTCTCTCTCTCTCTCTCTCTCTCTCTCTCTCTCTCAAAAATAAGCATGGGGCCGCCTGGGTGGCTTAGTCGGTTAAGCCTCAGACTTCAGCTCAGGTCATGATCTCGCGGTTTGTGAGTTCGAGCCCCGCGTCAGGCTCTGTGCTGACAGCTCAGAGCCTGGAGCCTGCTTCAGATTCTGTGTCTCCCTCTCTCTGCCCCTTCCCCACTCGCATTCTGAGTCTCTCTTTCTCTAAATAAATAAATAAATAAATAAATTTTTTAAAAATTGAAAAAAAATAAGCATTAAAAAAAAAATCTTGCAGTGATTCCCTAATCGACCTGGAGTAAGAGCCAGAGTCCTTACGTTGGCCTTTGCAGCCCTGCACACACCCCTCTAGTCATCGCTGTGCCTTCTTCTCCCACCACCTCCTCACTCACTCTGCGCCAACCACTCTGGCCTCTTTGCTCTTTGGCCTCAAACTTCACAGGTACATTTTTGCCTCAGTCCCTTTGCACCGAATATCCCCCTTGTGTATATATCCCTAGATACATACATGGCTCAGGGTCAAAAGTCAGATGTTACCTCTCAGGTTTACCCGCCCCGTCAGCCCAACAGCCTCCCTCTTCCTTCCTTTGTGTTTCTCCATAGTCCTTTTCACCTTCTAACAAGATCTGTACTACCCCTCATTTGCCTCACTAACACTCAAGTTCTTCAAGGGCAGGGATTTTTGTCTGTTTTGTTTAGTGCGGTATCCCTCAGACTAGAACAGTCTAGAACAGTGCATGACACATAATTTTTTTTTTTTAATGTTCATCCATTTTTGAGAGAGAGAGAGAGATACACACAGAGAGTGAATGGGAAAGAGGCAGAAAAAGAGGAGACACAGAATCCAAAGCAGGCTCCAGGCTCTGAGCTGTCAGCACAGAGCCTGACACGGGGCTTGAACCCATGAACCGTGAGATCGTGACCTGAGCCAAAGTCAGACACTTAACCAACTAAGCCACCCAGGCACCCCAACACATAATAAGCTCTTAATAGGGGCGCCTGGGTGGCTCAGTCAGTTAAGCATCTGACTCTTGGTTTCAGCTCAGGTCATCATCTCCTGGTTTCATGAGTTCAGGTCCTACGTCAGGCTCTGTGCTGTGGAGCCTGCTTTGGATTCTCTCTCTCCCTCTCCCTCTCTCTGCCCCTCCCCCACTTGCACTGTCTCTGTCTCTCTCCAATAAATAAATAAACTTAAAAAACAAAGCTCTTAATAAATATTTGTTGAATAAATGAATAGGTTACTTTTTGAAGAAGCATAATGTATTTTTAATATAAATATCATATATCAATGTTAATGGCACAAATTATTCATATTATCAGCATTCAGTGTTCCACAAGTATCTGACACTTAAAAGGTATGTTTCAAGTCTAATGTATTTGTAAAGAAATAAATTGTTACTAGTCTTTTGGTTTTGGAGTTTGAAGAAAACAGACTTTCCCCTCTCTCCGTTGCTTTTATTTTACCAGGAAGACCACTGCAGTTTTGGAGAGAAATAAAACCAATTAAAAAAAAAAAGTTATTGGTATTGTTTCATATGCCATTAATAGGTTTGAAGACAACTTTACAATTAATTTATCAAACTCTTTATGAGAAATGAATCCTGTGACACATGTTAACTATTACTAGCGAATGAATATCAAGCTTCAAAATTAATTATGCAAATATTCCAAATGTTACCAAATTTAAAATAAAGCAGAAGATGGGATCTTGGAGCCAAGTGGAAATAAGTATGCATCCTCCTATTTCCATTTTGATTACGGAGAATTATACAAAACTATTTCATTGAATTTAAAAGATCCATAGTGTTGGCCGTCTCTGCACATATCACAGCCAACAAAAATTGAGAAATTAATATTCCAAATGATATATCATGCAAAGCCTTATTCTTTTTTTAAATGTGATTTGAATATCCATCTAAAGTGCTATATTTACTATACAGATCCACATTAGTTAGCAAAAATAAGTATATTTCATATGGGAAAAGAGTTTGCTTGGGTCAGAGTTTCACTTCTGAAAAATTTCCCCAAAATAAAGGGTGGGTGGTCAAATGATTCTGGAAAATGTTGCCTACTACATTAGAATTTCAAAGCTTCTGAGAAGCTCTGTAGCAAGGAGATATGTTTCTCATCATTAATTTTACATTTATTAAACTTACTTGACCAAAGGATCTCCTTTTGCCTCAGAGCTGTGTGCTCTTTGGAATATCCTCTTGGAAACTCTTGTGTGGTCCACTGACAGGGGGTGATAATTAAATCAATGGGGGGATAAGAGTGAGGTGGAGGGAAAGGAGGTGTGCTAGTGTTTCTGAGCTGCCTACAAGGAGGTAAGTAATATGTCCTCCAGGGCACCCTAACTGACCATACTTCTCAAGTCTCGAAAGCTTAGATGGCATCCTCTGAGACCAGAGATGGCAGAGTGAAATGTTCCTAGGGGCCGGGCAGGCCACTTAAAGGGATGGACACTGTGTTGGAGTTCAGTACTGCTTCATCATAGGGCAGCCACCACTCAGTCTCAGCCTGCCATGGCCATGTGGATAGAATGGACCAGTTCTTCAAACCATATTGAAAGTTTAGATTTTTATGTTTCCTCTCCTACACATTAAATGGTGTTAACCATGTTCAAATGTTAAAAGAACACTGGAAGCCATGCAAAATATATGGCAGGACCGCTCCCATGTGTGACTTCCACCTTGAGGACTTGGAGTGGCAGCATAAACAGGAGGGGCATGTGGGGTAACCGAAGATGCGTTCAGGCTACAAACGTGAGATCCTTGTAGAGACAAGAATCGCTTTACCTTCAGTAGTTTTGAGGCTGGAAATATTTCCAACTAGGTCTAAATCTTTTATGTCTGAAAAACCTTAAAGACTAGTTTATTTCATTGCCTCATCAAATAATTATAATTTAATATTTGGAAAGCATGTTTGCAGTTTACAAAGTACCAGCATTGAAAAATAAAATGATACTCTCCAGGTATATTGTTAGTTGGCTGGGGGCTTTCACAGCAAAATATCACAGTCTAGGTGGTTTAAACAATGGGAAGATAATGTTCTCACAGGTGTGGAGTCTTGAGATCAAGGTCCAGGCAGGGCTGTTGGTTCCTTCTGAGGACTGTGGGGAAAAAATTTGTTCCAGACTTTTCTCCATTGCATGTAGATGGCTGTCTTCTTCCCATCTTTGAATCATCCTTCCTCTGTACATGCCTGTGTCCAAATTTCCTCATTGTACAGCAACACCACTCATTCTGGATTAGGGCCCACTCTAATGACCTCATTTAACCTAATTACCCCTGTAAACATCCTGTCTCCAAATAGGGTCACATTCTGAGATAATGGGGACTAGGACATCATCATATGAAATTTTGGGGGCCTACAGTTCAGTCCATAACACTAGGAAAGAGCTTTCCGGGGTGGGGGGGGAGGGACTCTGTTATTTTTTTTTGAATACCTAAAAAGTGGATACAAATTATCATCACAAAATTTTATACTTCAACTAGGACAATTTTTTTCTATGGACTGAGAGGGAAAGAGGAAAATAAACGAGGTATCCAAAATTTTGTATAACTTCACCAGGTACCTACAGAGAATAACACGTGTATGCGAGCTACTAGGAAAGGAAGGGTTCAAACTATAGATCCATTTATTGGAACTACCATCAGACATGCAACCAGATAAGACAAGTTGGAACGTGTACCTGATAACACATGTAAAATATAGTCGGAACTGAATCCTGAAATCCAAAGTGAGCTATGAAAGCTTGCTGTTAAACATTCTAATACACAAATGTTCATAGGATCTCTATGTTTATGGAAAACAATTCACTTTTCATGTGTGTTTTACATGATTTTCTCTCGTTTTAGTGTTCCTTCATGTGCAGGAAAACAGCACCCCAAAACTCAGTACATTTTTAGATGTTCATGGCCCACTCAGAAAGAAGGTAAAAAGTAAAACAGAGTCTTGAATTCAGCATTGATCATGTAAATTTTTTCAAATCAGCTTCACGTTCAGCTTTGTTTTCTGAACTGCTTGCTCACAGTTTTCTTCACGCTTTCCTAGATTTCCGAGACCCCAGTGTGCTCAAGTTGAAACCTCCTTCTGGAGCCTTCCTATTGTTTGTTTACCTATATGGGATAAGTATTTCCAAATACAGACTCATTTTCCTTTCAAAACTGCAGCAGACTGCTGAATCTCCTTCACTCACATATTCATTCATTTATTCATTGCTGTGTGTTGGGTACTCTGGTAGGCATTGAAAATCGAAGGTAAGCGTGGTTCCTAACCTCAGCGCGTTTACAGGCTGGTAAAACGAACAAAAATGTCAAATGGAGAATTTGTGCATTAAGCGCAGAAAGTGGGCACAGGGTTCCCCGAATGGGAATAAGTCACTCAAGCCAGAGTGAGCGGGAAAGTCCTGAGTTCGGTTATAAGAGAAGCACAGAAATTTTCTAAGTAGCTGGTGAAAAGGCAGACCGTGTTGTATGTTGCAAAGGTGTAGAAGCATGAAAATGTATAGTATATTCAGGGAATTATAAGTACTTTGGTATTTCCAAGGTATAAATTGTGGTGTCAGCAAATAGAGGGGTTGAGACTGGAAAAATGGGAGCCAGGTCATGAAGGGAATTGGGAGAAATCATGTGGGCCTTGGGGGGGAGGGGGTGCTTTGAAATATTTTCATAAGGAAAGTAGCGGTTTTTAAAGATCATATGGAGAGCAAGAGGAGGGATAGATTAGAAAGAAAAACCACTGAGAGTTAGGGTACTATTGCAAATCCATTTAAGAAGTAAGAGAGAAAAAAAGGAAGTGTGAGGCAGCAAATGATTTAAGAAGAGGGTACATCCTGGAGCCCAGAGACCCCCCGGGTGGGCTTGCTCTGCCGCTTACTAACTGGGAAGCCATGGGGCCCGTCCCTTAACTTCTCTGAGCCCCAGTTTCCTCATTTCGAAAATGGGGTAGTAATAAACTTCACTTTCTAGAATGCTGTGAGAATTAAGTGGGTGTATATGTGTGAAGTATGTAGAACCATGCCTCGTACATAGTAACCACTTAATATATGTTAGCTATTATCATTATTCATTGTTAAACAGTAATGGCTAGGACTCAGGATACAGGATGAATTTGAAGCCAATTAAAATGGGAGACCTCGGAAATGATCTTGGTAAGGTTGTAGAGGAGGGCACTCAGCCGGTGTGTAGTCCGCCACTTGGCCTAAACACGGAAAGACAGTCTGTGTTCCACAGAGTTCCTTCCTGACGTCGCGTTCTAACTGTGCAGCTTTTGTGTCTTAGTCGTATCACATTCAGTCACCAAAACAGCCCCAGCATTTCTGCCTCTCCATCAGTGGTTGCTGCCGTAAGGGTCCCTATGACTTCTGTGCTTGAGACCTAGTAATGGCGTCAGCGGTACACGCACCCTCAGTACCCCATGGTGTGAGAGAAACCACGAGGCAGTACAGAAACCCATTGCTTAAGTATTTTTCCTTCTATAGAAACATTTTCCATTGTGAGTTTTTTTTTAAAAAGAGCCTCTGAAAATTTGGGGTTTCTCTCTTTTCTTCCGAATTTCCTGAGTCTTCACAAAATTCATCTCCAGGTGATTAACAGTCGGGCACTCTGCAGACATCTTTTCCTCTTCTTGAATGGGAAAAACCAAAGTCTTTGGCACTCTAATCTGATATTTGTAAAAGGGAATTCTACCATGAGGGACCTAACAGAGAAGAGCCGCCTTTCTCTGCAGGCTTTTCGGAGCAACATGGGCTTCAAGGGAGACGGAGGCTGCCTGCCTAGTGCCCCTCCCAGACCCCATGGTCTGTTCCCGCATGGCTGTTCGTTATCTGGTTTCTTCGAAGGGGAAGCACAAGTCCACCTGCCATGTTGGCATTCTTTCCATATTTGGTCCAGACGCCAGAGGATTATTGGGCCCGAGTCCCTGTCTCTAACTGCATCTAAGGGTCTAGGTCTCCCTCAGAGCGGGCCAGGGTGATCTGGTTGAGTAAGAACACCTACTCTCTTTCTCCGTATAATGTGCCAAATGAATGTAAGCTGCTCAAAGGCAAGCTTCACTCGTTCAGAAGGTACACATTGAGGATCTGCCGTGTTCACAGTTCTGGGCACCAGGAACGCAGCAATGAGCAAGACAGCTGTGGGCCCTGTCCTTGGGGAGCTCAGGGTAGGATGTGAAAGACAGAACATAAGCAAGGAAATGAATACATTCTTCTCAAATCGTGATAAAGTGATCAGGCAAGGTTTTTCTGACCTACTGAAGTCAAATGCATCTCGATAAATGTTTGAGTTGAACTGCATTCTACCAGATTGAACTGGATCCCTCTGCACTTCAGACTCAGACTATAACTTTAAAGATGGCCTTCAAGTGTACTCCCATTTTGTGCACAGCTCTTTTTGGCCTCTGTGTTATTTGAGGCATTGAGTATTTATAACTATAGCATAATCTTTGTGCTATGAAGTTTTCCTGGTTAAAAAAAAAAAAAAATGGCTCTTGACCTGGATGTTATAATGTCTAGCTTCCTACATCACCAAAGCAGCTGAGCACCTATAATGTCCTTTCCCACTGCTTTTGTATACAACTGTAAGCCTGTAAATAGAAAGGGTGGATAGGTTGTCGTGTTCTTATTGTCTGTATGCTGAAGGGTATACATATGACCAGATTATGAAAAGTAGATCTTAATGACAACATGGCCAGCACATACATGCAGTTTAAACATCAGAGGTTTCGCGAGCATTACAATAGAGCTAAAGGGAAGAAATTTGCAGTTTCACCAGCATTTGTAACAGCAGTGATTCACTTATGCCACTAAAATGTTTACATTAAGTGCAACACTTCATTTGTTATCAGCCCATAGCAAGGACCCTATAAAAATAAGTAAATTTGTGATTGCTTTCCTTTAAACACCCACTCTGTGGTAAGTAGTGAACTTCCAAAGACATGATGCCAACCTGAATCAACTTATTGTATCACCTTGTAAATTTATTTAACAATTTGTTCAACTTTGGTATCTATTACAGTCGGAATAATCCAATTATGACCTCATTGTTATATTAAACAACCGTTACTTTCTAAAAACATGCATGGTCCACTGGGGAGAACTCTAAACTCCAACCAATCTATGGAACTTTCAAAAACAACTGTTAGCCAGTTTGCTTTCTCATATAATTATCCTCTTTTGATACAGATTATATGTATCTACCAAAATTTTGTATGAATGTGTCATTTTCACATACTCTTAGTATGTGTTAAAGGTAGAATTGATTGATACCACTTAAATTTATTCATTTGAACTATTAACTTATTAAAAAGTTCTCAAATCATAGGACACAGAAATGTATACAGACATCCTATTCATAAATGTGCCATAGTTCTTAAATGATTTTTTAAGTTGATTTTTTTTTAATTTTTTTTTTAACATTTATTTATTTTTGAGACAGAGAGCATGAACAGGGGAGGGTCAGAGAAAGAGGGAGACACAGAATCTGAAACAGGCTCCAGGCTCTGAGCTGTCAGCCCAGAGCCCGACGCGGGGCTCGAACCCACGGACCGCGAGATCATGACCTGAGCCGAAGTCGGACGCTTAACTGACTGAGCCACCCAGGCGCCCCTAAGTTAATTTTTAATACACCTGTTAAGCTTTTGAAATAAATGAATCCCTGGTATTCTTGTTTTTGCTACTATTTTTTGAGCAGGGGGGTGAAGGAGGGGGGATAGTGCAAGCTGGGGAGGGGCAGAGAGAGGGGGACAGAGGATCCCCAGGGGGCTCTGCACTGACAGGCTGACAGCAATGAGCCTGATGCAGGGCTTGAACTCACAAAGTGTGAGATCACAACCTAAACCAAAGCTGGACACTCAACCGCCTGAGCCACCCAGGTGCCCCATGTTTGCGACTATTTTAAGCACTCAGGATCACTGTGTGTGTGTGTGTGTGTGTGTGTGTGTGTGTGTGTGTGTGTAATGTGCTTTCTAAATAAAACGCATCATTTTTAGGGAAATTTAATTTCCAAAATAGAGATTTAGAAAAGTTATAATTGTACAGGGTAATAATTCTTACTGTCTTTTTGTAATAGAATTTTCTCTAAAGTAGAAGATCATGTTATGGATTCCTCTGCCATCCCCTCACCTACTCCAATCACTGCACTGGACAAATGGAACTAGTGATTATAGTCTTCACACATTAAATATGTGCTTGAAGATTATGTCTTTTGAAATCCACCTAAATATTTGGAAACCGAAATAAGAGGCATAATAAGATTTGCCTGTCCCTGTCAGGTTCCTACTAGTCTGGTCTTTAAACCCATCCCTAGCTTTTCATTCATTTCATCCTGTCACTCAAGTGGTCCCTGAGCAGCCATGACCAGGCACTCTCCAGACCTGTGAATACGGAGATTCCCCAAAATACAACTTGTGCTCTCAACGACCTGAGTGTAACAGGGGATACAGATCAGTAAGCCAAATGGCACATACATCAACAGTTACAGCATGGAAAGGGCTGGGAATGAGATGTGCTCATTGTACAAAGTGGAAGCTCAGGAGACTCATTCATGTAAGCCCCGCTTAGAGTGGAGAGACTAGTGAAGGGGGAACGGTGTTTGGAACAGAAGGGACAGCATGTGCAGAGGCATAGAAGCGTGAAAAAGTGGAAGCTGTCAACAGTATGATTCGAGCATAAGGAACACGAGCCAGATTAAGGAACTTGTGTGATGCCACAGACATCAAACTTTGTCTAAGCCACAGTGTGGAAGACATATTAGAGGTGTTGGGTTTATGGCGGGGGGTGGGGGGGGTTGTTTGATTTTTTTCATTTTTTTGTTTTAAGGTATAGAAATATAAGAAAGACTAGGGAAGAGAAACCCAGAGGGGGGTTATTGCTGAAGTCAGGTGTGGAATGGAAAAGGAACAAGAAGCAGTTCAGTGGAGAGGAAAAAAAGGAAACATCAGTATTAAGGATATGTATTGTCCTATTCCTCTTGGTTAAAAAATGTGAGTTAGAGGGGCGCCTGGATGGCTCAGTCGGTTGAGTATCCGACTCTTGATTTTGGCTCAGGTAATGATCCCACGTTGTGGGATCGAGCCCTTTGTTGGGATCCATGCCGGGTGTGAAACCTGCTTAAGATTCTCTCTCCCTCTATCCCTCTCCCCTGCTTGTGCGCTCATTATCTCTCTCTCTCCCTCTGTCTCTCTCTCAAATTTAAAAAAAAAAAAATGTGAATTAGAAAGTAGAGTATTTATAATTGGAGTAAAACTCAGAATGCTGAGTAGCATGTAAACCATTTGCCCTTTTCAGTGTCCAATTTATTTGCAATGGGACTTGAACCAAGGGCTTCTGATTTCTGATGTTCTGTGTTCTTTTCCTTAATGCTTCATCTATAGCAAATGGAAACAAATAAAAATAATCTGTTGTTCGTATCATATATAAATATATATGTATACATACACACTTATGTATATACTTAGACACTTTGTAATAAGGGAAAACAAGACAGTAACTAAAAGTTGGAACATTTTCTACCAGAAACCCTTATGAAATGTGTTTCTAAAGAACAGAAACATTTTCAAATTGTTGGCAGTTGTTAGCAATTAGTACATTTTTTAAAAAACCAAGAGCACACTTTATGCACTGTATGTTAGCCAATATGACAAATATTTTTAAAAAATAATAAAATAAATAAATGGATGCTGATTAAGAAAAATATTTCAATCAATGTGTGTTTCCTCACCTTCAATAATGAGTAGCAATGTTTGTAAAATGTTTGTTATATTATCTCTCTAAATAAAAAGTTGGTGGTTCCCATAACCCTTATGACAAACATTTCTAGGTGAGAAAATAGTTTGCTTTTTAGGTCATTGCTAAATCAATTTAGTTTTAAAGCATTTATCCGCAGTTAGAAGGGTTCACATAAAAAGAACTAGGCATTGCATGGCTTCCACTGGCCCAGGGTTTTCATTCAATCCGTGCCCTTTTTTACAAGTAAATTTTCTTAAAGTTGTGGTTTTCCGCTCACTTTCATTCATAAAGGTTGGTGTCTCTATTCCCTTGAAAAACTCCATGAATTCAATTGCTAGAATTAAGCAGGATTAAAAAAAAAATCATACATTTATAGACTCTACAGCCAGCCAACTCCTCCTATAGATATAACCGCATTTTACTGGTGAGGAAATGAGGCCCAATGAGATTCAGTCACTCAGCATCAAATTCCATGTGGGTTGGGCAAAACATTGAAAAACAGAAAGGACTGGAATTAACATTTATGGTAGGAAATGTTTTAATTTCACGAGTCTTTCATATCCTATATCTGCTGTCAATCACGCCGACATAGAGAACTCTTTAAATACTAAAACACTTTTCTTAATAATGAGTAGCAACCATTAATATTATTAGACTCCAACTCCAGCCACCTGCCGACCCAATATAGGACCTGAGGATGTTTCGTGCTGAGCCTGGTTCCCTTGTTGCTATGAGGGGTACCCAGTGCATTAAGATCAGCTAATGATGAGAAAAGAATTAAACATGAAGGGAGACGGTCGAGAAACTATTTACATCCTTAGTTACAATCCAAGAAGCAGTAAAGAGGAGGAGAAAGGGCACAGGTTTGGACGAGGGAAAGGCCAAGTGTGATTCCCATCTTTCACACAATCATCAGTGTGGCCTTGGGCAAATCACGTGATTGCTCTCCTATTTTTTTTTTTTTTTTTTTTTTTACTCATCTGTCAAATGAGCACAATTTGGATTCTTAGAGGATTCAGTGAGTTCAGGTATACACAGTGCCCGGAACAAAATACACATCTGGTAAAAGGTAACTAGAAACACTGAATACCGGGACTGGACTTTCGGGAAACCTCCGTATACCACGTGGAGGAAAACAGGTCGTGCAGTGAGGTGTTTTTGGAGTCACCTTCAGGTCTTGGTGTGTGACTTTAACAGCCCTCCTCTGTGGTGCCCATGCTGCCCTTCTGTTCAGTGTGAGGCTGCTGAGAATCTGAACACTTCCTGCAGGGTAAAGCCAGTACGCTAATAAAACGTCTCCTTGCCCAAGAGCCCACACAGAGTTTATCTCCAGCAGGGGACTTTTTTTTTTTTTTTTTTTTTTCTTCTCTTCCAACAGCTGCTTCCCTGTGTTTGGAGCCATATCATGAGTTGGGGTTAGTAATTTCTCTTTTCCAAGATCTCAGATACTTGAAAAATAAACTTTTTTTTCTGTAGTTTTAGATTTAAGTTCGAGGGGAAAAAAAAAAAATACAGCCATAAATGGAGTTTACATTAACCACTTGGGATTATTTCAAAGTAAAAGAGCATTTACTGGCTTCATCTGACCTCTGATTTGAGGATCAGTTTTTTAAAAACACCACCAACCACAGACTTGTAAAGTTTGCAGAAACTGCCGACAGACCCAAATATGTTAAAGGTTGTAATCTCTTGAAAGGAGTTGGTTGATTTTCCTGTTGCCCCTCCTATCAACTTTAACCTCCAACCTCCTCCGGCATCTATCACCACAAATAAAACTGCTGAGGTTTGACAAGAGGATATAAAGTCACTAGGGCCATCGCACAGGGATGGCCACATGATTTTCTTCAGCCTGAAATGAATGCTCCGTAATTTGGGCTTTTCAATAGGAAGTCGTAAACACTCACTCGTATCACTTTAGTTTTAATAATTACTGTTTAAAAAAACCAGAAATACACATATTCAATGATGTTTGACAACTGGAATTTAGTGGTTTTGTTATTGGTTGTCTTTGACCATTAACTTGGATTTCTGTTCTTAATTTTAATGTATACGATTTCAAGCAAGCAGCATATGATACTGATATAAACATGACGTTTGTATACAGCATTATAAATGAATTTTTAGTTCGCGATTAAGACAAACCAGATGACGAAAAGCAAACAATGCGTTTGTATTGCTCTCTGCTAACTTAAAAATAATCCCCTGTGCTGGATTCACCTGCAGTGCCTTTCTTCTCTTCGGGAATTTGGGACATGTGGCTCATGTAGCACTTAGCTCGCCAGGGTTTCTGAGGTTCGGTTTACTTGGATAGATTCTCACATAATTCAGCTGTCTGTGGAAATTACTCATTCTACACTAGATAAATGCGATCTTATGAAGTCTCTGGCACCATTCAGTCTGAACTCGGCTAGTTCTCTGTTGCTGGTGTCTGAGCATAAGGAACGGGGATGCTATTACATCAGTGCTTGAACAGTGCTTCTTGTTGCTGTGTTTTTTTTTTTTTTTCTTTTAAGGTAGATCTGTGTGTTTTTGTGCAGTCCACCTTAATAGTTTCCAAACAACCCTGAGTCTAGGTGGTTTGTATCTCCAGGTGTTCTTTCTTCAGCCTCATTTTCTCCCACCTCTGTTCTTTTTACGGGGCAACTGAGCAGAGGAAGGATAAATGACGTGAAGAAGTCAGGAGTCTGGGCAGCAGGGAGCCCCGGTGCTGGGGATGAAGGACATGACACTGATCACATCCCACCTGAGCTTTTGGCGACCTCAGCAGATTTCCTGCTTTGCAGCCCAGCCAGGGCGCCTTCTGCAGAAGCAGAACTGTTGTTTTGTCGCAACAAAGTGCATCCATGTAAAAACTCCTGAGCCCCCATCACCTAAGCCTCTCCCCTCTTCCCCAGCAGAGCAGAATCCAGGGCCTAGAAAAGATCTGTGTGCTGTTTTGGAGTGGGGGACTGGAGTAAGGAGAGCAGGAGACGGGGGTAAAAAATAAAAGAAAACTGTGTGGGTGTGACCTGGCATCTCAGAATTCTTAGAAAACTAGATTTTCATAAGGTACTTATGGTTCGAATTGTTGAGACCACTAAGAACCTCCCGTGTTCCTCCCATTGAACAGCGCAACTTTCTTGTATAAATCCAAGTGGTCATTAGTAACAACAGCTATAGTGATCTATTGCATTTATGCAGCATTTCTACATTCATTATTTTGTTTGAGCCTAACCATTCCTCTAGGAAACTGAAAGCATTTTAATGGATAGTCAAGCAATGGCTCAGAAAGATAAAGTGACTTGTCCAAGATTAATTCATTAGTGTCAAAACTAGGATTGCCTTATTATTCAGCAAATCTGTTATTTAGCATGGAAGATGTGCCGGGCGTCCAAGGGTGAATGCGAGTCCGTCCCTCAAAGAGCTCACAGTCTGTGGCAGGTGCGGGAAAGGGGTGCTAGATTTGCGTGCAGGGAACGTGGGCATCGCCGAGGCAGTGGCTTGAACTCAGCCTTGCAGGATGAGACAGATTATGATCCAGCTGTCCTCATTCCAAGGAAGGACCGTTTTAAGAATGTTAGCTGTTGGGCCAATTCAGATTTCTCTTCCCGTTTTAATTTCCTGAACACCAGTTCCAGCACATTTAGAAGAATAACAGCTATGCTCTAGAAGAGGCCCAGTCCGATAACCCCGCTGGTCAAGAGGGAGACTGAGACTCACAGACTAATTAGGAAAAGCTAATCTCATCTGGATTGGGTAACCGGGTGGCCGTTACTGAAGAGGTTTCTGTTGCTGGGCCTTCTCATGCATTGCTTCCTTTATGGATAGAGGACCCCTGGATCTGCTCGGGATCCACACAATTCCTGACCTAGGTTCTGAGACTCAGTACATTTCCTATTCCACGTCACTTAGCTGACTCGTGGGAACAGAGGCTCCTTCAAGCCAAGCTGAGGAGACGGAGATCTGATTGTCTCTTCCTTTTCTCCTTGCTCTCACTCACCCTCTCCCACCAACTCCCAGCCTCATGGGCGTGCAACTGTGGTAGGCTTTTTGTTCTCCGTCTCACTTCCTGTATGTACTGGGATGTTAGTTAGTTACCTTAATTGAAGCCCTTTTTGTCCCCTCATCCCTGTAAGACTTTTTTTTCCTCTTTTGGCCTGGGTTAATTGGTCTTGCCTTCCAGGAAAGCTCCTCATGACTGATTTTCTGCTCAAGTCAGCTTTTCTAAAGTCTCATAAAATCCCGAGACGATGAAGAGAGGTCATGCCCTAGGAATCTCCATCTTCTGTTGAAAGTTCTGGGATTGCTGGAGGGCCAAAGGCTGAACAGAACCCCCTTGAGACACAGACCCCTTGTCCCCAAGACCCAACTACTCGCCTTTTCTCTTACTTCCGCACCTGAAACAGGGAAATCAGAGGATATCACCCTACAATAAGACTTACCTACATGGAGGGGCACCTGGGTGGTTCATTTGGTTAAGCATCAGACTCTTGATTTCAGCTCAGGTCATGATCTCACGGTTTGTGGGTTCGAGTCCCGAGATGGGCTCTGTGCTGACAACGTTGAGCCTGCTTGTGATTCTCTCTCTCTCTCTCTCTCTCTCTCTCTCTCTCTCTCTCACCCTCTTTCTGCTTCTCCCCTGCTCATGTGCTCACATTCTCTCTCTCTCAAAAATAAATAAACTTAAAAAAAAATTTACCTACATGTAGATGGCTTACATTCTGTTACCCGTCTATATAGGGCATTAAATTTTATGTATCCAGAATAACTGTCCTGGTTGCACTACATATTATTTAATTCACTTGATGACTCAGAAGGTACCTGAAGTTTATCATTCTAGAATGTTCCATATTGGAAGATGGAGGAGAGGAGATGAGGCTGCATCTCTCTGTATCGACCCTCAAATGTTTAGCCTGTTGACTTTCTCCTCCACAAACTGACAAAGAACACTGTCTATTTTGAAGTGATTTTTGATTTGTTGGGTATTGGTGAGTAGAAAATAAATCTGAATTAAATGTCCTACAGCTGGAGCAGGTAGAAGGGGAACAAATGAAAACTTCCTGGTTTTATGGGCTGCTGAGAGGTGATAGCTCTGGAAATGCAGTCTGCTAAGTGATCCCAAGCTAATGCAAATTAACAGTTGTTTTCTTTCAGAACTGTATGACTGAATAAACATTTACCATTTGTTTCGTTTCTACTCATCTCTTAGAACAGTTGCTACAGGTCTTAATAGTAAGACTTGAAACATATAATGTATTAGCCTTGGCACATCAAAATATTGTTCATCTTCCAAACTTGAGATATTCCAGTTTGGCTTCTCACTGAGTTTATAATGTTCTGAGGGTATGTATCTAAAAATGCATCTTACTAATCTCCTGGAATTGATTAAAAAAAGAGTCCCTGTAACTTGTCACTCTTCCCAGCTTAAACATGGTCTGTCAGTTGTGAGATTGACGGGCATTGTGGTACATTTCAATCTTAGGAGGGGCCTGAATAAGAAATTTGAACCACCGAGTAGCATTTTGGAAGAGAGACCTATGATATTTGTGCAAAATAATAATGAGGTTAAAAATGGAATTTCAAGCTTAGCTGAGAGAGTGGTGCTTCCGGCTCTTTTTGTCCAAGCCTTTCTCATGATTCAGTGTGATCACCTTTTCTCAGAGCACCACTGTGGCGTGTAAAGAATTTCAGCAACTGAACAACAGTATCAAATAAATTCATTTTAGAAACTCTCCTTCAAAGTTTGTTCCAATCGTTAACATTCCTGGAGCCCTTGGCGTCTGCCAAGTGCTCAGCGCTCAGTTCACATGCAGCAAATTTAGCATGACAAAGTTGCTCCTGTTTTTTGCAAATGGGAGACCTGGAGCCCCAAATGGAGCCTCATGCAGTTAAAGTGCAGAATGGAGATGAGATCCGAGAGATACAGTAGAAGGGATTATCTGGGATCATGTAGATGGTTCGCAGTTGCCTTTGTATGGCCACTGGGTTAGATCATTCTTGGCAAGTCTGGTGAATTAGTATCCTATTCCTGAGTCCCATTTCAATACCTAGTTTGGAACTCTTCCACTCCTTGAAAACTTCCATTGAAATTTTTATCAATGGTATTTGCATAGACAAAATGGAATCAAACTATTGACATGTAGGTTGTCTTTGTTTTTAAAGCAAATTTATGTGAATGGTTTGTCAGTAGAGATAATTTAGCCAAAGGCACCTGTCTTGTCTAAGGACTCTGCCTGAAAAGACTTTTAGGGGGAGCTTGGTGAATTTTTTGTCCTTAAAATAAAGCTGTTTTGGAGGTATGAGAGAAGCTTAGTTTTTGAAATGGCACAATGAATAACAAAGGCCCCTTTTCACCCCCCCCCCCCAAAAAGGACTAAAAAGGACATTTGTTCGACTCCTGAGGAAGAATTGTGCCGTTAACATAAAAGTCTAGATACAAGAAAGGGGAAAATTGGAGGAAGAGGAGTAGCAGGTAGTGCTGGGGGCTGCAGGGCCCTGGAAGTGACTCGTCTTACGAAGAGGATTACAATCACGCGCAGATTCAAAACGCAAGACAGCGTGTTTATGGTGACTGAAAGGGGCTGGAAGATAAAACGTAGCAGAACATCCGGTCGTTGAGTAGAGACAGGCAGGGTATGCACGTGTGTCTCTCTCCGCCCCACCTCGTCTCCTCTCCCTCAGTGGTCCTACGCGTATATCCTGGCAGACAAGCGGCCAATAAGCAGTCTTCGTAATCGGGTTCAGGTGATTTGTATTTCTGGCGTTTTAGAACAAACAGGGCTTATCACTGATTTGAAGATGGAAAGCACACTATGTCACCTCCCCCATCATTTGGTGGATGTGTGCTGAGGATGGCCAGAATTATATGTGTGTTAATGTGTCTTGAGCCCTGACCTAAACTGTAGATGAGAAGGCTCTTTAAATATTAAAATGCAGAACCAACAGAATTGCATAGTGCAGGAGGAAAGTGCACAGTATTCTAAAGGCAGGCCTCATCTTTTTATGGGGGCGGCTATTGCAAATGCATACATTTCGGTCCAAAAGTAACTTTTTTGGAAACTCTCTTCAATGGAAATACTAAATCGCCGGTCTCTTTAAGATAATTCGAGTTACAGAGTACCTAACTTTGGAGTTATCAGATGTGTTTATCCCTCCCACATGTCAAAGTTTAAGTGCTATGTTTTGTGTATATACTCATGTTATTTGAAAAAGCCCTAAAGAGAAGCAGCTATATAATTGTTTTTAAAGAACCCTAGAAGCAAAGATAAAGGCTTTCAGAAAAGAGGGGCAGTATTAACAATTATAGCACCTGAAGTCAGATGCAAAATTTTGTCCTGATTATTGATGATTAATTGAGCATAAAGTTACAAGCCTTGAGAGAATTTTACAATTATTTTTCTTTGATTTTTCTACCCACAAAAAAAAAACACCCCATCATTTTCTATTTTAGCAGTTTCCACAACTTAAACATTAAATTCTTATTGTTTGATTTCTGTTATATTAGTAGTGTGTGTTTTGCAATTCTAATCTCCACGTTTTTCTTTCTTTATCACTGAAGTAGGCCTTTTGAAGCTGGGAAATTTTTCATAGCAATATTGACAGTGTTCACATTTGCATGATGACAGCCAAGGAATGGAGCAGTAATTTTTGAAATTGCAGAAGTATTTAGAACACTGATAAAAGCTGAAATATATTTTTGATGGATTGAAGTTAAGCATACATGATTTTTCCTGCTGTCAAAAGGCTCTGAATTTCGTGAATATTTGCCTGCTGCGAGAATGCAAGATTAACATCACAACCATCACCCGGGCACCCAAACCCTGCAATTTAATAGCTTTTTAGGTTCTTTCCTTTTTCTAAACAGCAATTAATCTCATTTTAGTACAATTTTCTCGTTTCTGAAGTCGCTCATTGAATCGCTGTTTTGTTCATATTTGGCTTCAGCTCCTCTGCATAGTCATTAAAGTCCCAATTAATGTCACCTTTAGCTGAAGAGTACTCATTTTTATTGAGAAAATGACAGTTGCTGCCATGAGTAGTGCAGTGTAATATACATTAATTGCCCTGTAACACTGGTAATTACGAGTTTTTCAAGCCTCTCAGTAAACTGTCATGCCTAGACAAGACTGTGCTAAAATAGATTACTCATTAGGGAGACCTGTCCTATTTTCTGGTGGGTTCTTAGTGTTGGTTTAAAAAAAAAAAAAAAATCTTGAGCTTGAACAAATAGTTGCCAAGAGCAATTTCCTACAACAATATCCTTGTGTTGGGTTTTTCAGCCATCACTTAAGATTGCGGTCAGCAAACAGACAGAGTGCAGTGGATGCTACAGACGTTGTGAGTCTTGAGCATTTATTTAGGGGGATCACAAGAGTGGACTTAACGGTGTTTCATTCAGGGTTGAATACGGCATGTAACTGAAGAGTCCTCCCAGAGGGTGTTGTGTTAAAACAGGTTCGTTCCCCAGTGTTCGGAGAATCCGTGAGAGAGCCAGTGTCCGCACTTGCTGAGTCTTACTCACCTCGGGACTGAGTCCAGCAAGGAGCAGCGTTGATGCCTTTATTAAACAAATCCATATGAATACTGGAGTAGATAAATACCTTTGACACTAGACATGGCAAGCTTTATACATACGGTTTTAAGGTGTAGTTTAAAAAAAGGGGAGGGGATCATTCGTTGGAGAGAACTGAGATAATCTTACATGGGAAACTACTAGCCCACAATCTTTTTTAATAGATAGTTGCTGACTGGTGTGCTTAGCAGACTTCTCTCTCTCTCTCTCTCTCTCTCTCTCTCTCTCTCTCTCTCTCAAATCGTGTTCCTAATTTCAGTGTGGATATAATTTTTCTAGTCCCCATTCCTATCATATTTCATACGTTGCTCTATAGTCAACTTTAAAGCCCATTGTTGCCCAGAACTGACAAAAAGGAAACCTTTGTTGTATCCTTGCCTAAAGCAGGTGTTGTAACAGTCTGCTCTCTCTCCCTCTCTCTCTCTCTCTAAATGAATTTTGTCACAGCCTTTCAAATTTTCTTGTGGTGATGAGCTAATGAAAGTAGATAGTACAATTTGTGCTGACCAGGTAGCAAGTGCCAGCTCACAGCTGAGGATAGTTTAAAAAAATAAATAAATAAAATATAGCATTATCTCACTGATTTACCCATTACACAGCATTAATAGTGAGAGACCTTGGCGTGTTTATCTGTTTGTATTGGTGTGCATTTATCGAATTGTTTATGACAAGACTAATTGGGGTAATTGTAGACACTGAAATTACCTGTCAGCTATATGTAACCACACTCCCTTTCTTTCTGACAAATGATGACAACTGAGGGACCCCGTAGCATTACTCATGATGGCTTTTCGAGTGGTAATAAGGACAATAGGGGCCCTGGCTAATTTGACATGGACAGCCTTCACAACAAGAAGCCAGCTAAATGACTTGTCAGGAGGGGAAAGAAGTCAGAAAAGTAATGGAGTCCCCCATGGCGCTCTGACAGGGAGATGAGGCAATTTCAACGGAAAGTGAAAAGGCTTCAGTTTGTCAAGTATTTAGAACAATCAGAGAACAGCTAGAGGCTGGAACCTGACAATAAATTTGTGACCCATGGTAGCGGTTTCGTATAGGTCAGCTACTTCATGATGGCTGTGCGGTGCTCAGGGGGTTCCGCTCACGCCACATACCCCACTTCTACCAACCAGAGCCTTGTCACCTCAAGCGGGTGCCCTGTGCTACACGACGGGAATACGGTTAAGGCGGTAGAGGCTCAGGGGCGGAAAGGTGATGCAAGTTGCAGTCGCTGGCGTGTTGAAGGATAAACGAACAGAACTCTAGATGCATAATACGAGCACAACAGAGATAACACAAGATGGTGTTAAGTCTACCATGGGGAGCTGGAGTCACTGGGTTGAGCCACAGCAAACTCCTTTCTCGCTTGCTAGTAGTCGCCGAATACTATGCTGCTGTTCGTAGGTTGAAATACCGCCCGCAGAACCTGTTCCTCTGCTTGTATGGGGCAGTTTAATACGTCTCATAACAAGCAAGAAAACTGGAAGTGGCTTCTGACCCTAACGTGTAGCAGGTGGCTGAGGGGTTAACCGGTGCGGTACTTACTATTTCAGCGGTTATGCTGTCTTGGGTTTCTGGTTATGTTTTATTAGGGATAATCTCTTTGTTGTAGTAAAGCAAGTTCTCGAACTGGGGGAGGCACTTTGCCTCTCTGTACCTCAGTCTCCTCGCTTAGAAGATGAGGAAAGAGGAGTTGGTCACATTTATGTAAAACAGGATTGCACTATCTGTGTGCATATACAGTTTAGGGTATTTTTATACAATTTCACATGCATTAGGCACCTGCAGCAGATTTTCTTCCCCATCAGATCCTTGGGAAGCCAACAACACCCTTTACGTGAAGAATAGATCACCTCTGTGTGTAAGACGATTTTTCTTGTGCAGATTTCAAAGCATTTCAGGTATGGAATCTTTTTAATGTTGTCTAAAGGAGAAGGGGTTCATTTAATGTATTTTACTGTATTATTTCTAAGTTTTGACCTTCCTGTGGGGAAGAAAAAATCCTTTCTGTATATTGTGTATCTTAATATATCCCTTCAATTTCTCAGTATAATTTAAAACACACAATTTCACAACTATTGTTAAACCCAAGTAAATAGGTTGCTCTGTGCCCTAACCAACCATTCAGAAGGGTTAGAAACTCATCAAGAGACAATACCCATAAAATGGTTTTTTGTTTTTCCATTTATTTGGAGGTGAAAGTGGATGGGAAGGAGGATTCTCCTTACCGTCCGTGCATATATCCACTTCATTCCAGTGGCTTCTGAGTTGCTGGCGGGTTCTTAGTGTTTCTTCAGGGCTTTGGGAAGAGAGTAGGAAGTATTCCACCATACCAAGTCCCAGAGAGGAGTGCAGGGACCTTAACAAGGGGGTCCAGACATCAGGAGCAAAAGTTAGCTCTTGTAGAATTGGCCACAGAAGGAGGGACAAGAGAAGTGCTTTCTTCCCTCTATGCCTCTGCTCCCAAGTACGCAGTGAGAACTCTGTGTCTGTGCTCCCAAGTACGCAGTTAGAATTTAGCTTAGAATATCCCAGGCTATGGTCTACAAACATGTCCTTTTCTTCTTAAATTTCAGTCTGTAGACAGGAGTTCTCCTTATTGAACTTCAAGCCCATATTTGGAATGAGTCTCTTTCCAGTTAGCCCCACTTTGGAGATGTTGTTTATGTTGCTTATAGACATCTGGTCGGCTAAATATTTTCTCCCCCATCCTCTGAGATAAATTGTAGTTCTGTTTTTGTAATACACGTTCCATTCGAAAAGTCTGAAAATCCCAGGATCACATAAAGAACAGAAAATCATCATAATCACAGTGCATACACACTATCACTATTAGCACTTTAGCAAAAATGGGATTATACTGAATACGCTTTCGTGTGTTCATGTGTTCTTCACCACCAAGGATACTGAGATGGTTTTTCAGGTCTCTAAATATAGTTCCACATTACCCATTGTGAGGAGTTCCTAATGCTAGCATTCTGTGGATTTATCAGAATTTATTTAGCCTCCCATCTGTAAGAGGTATTTAAGAGGTCACCATAGACAAAGCTGTGATGAACATCCTCATGATGAAATGAGTTAAGATACAGAGAGTTAAGCCTCAGTCAACATTTTTATTTTCCTCTGTCTTGTGCAATTTGCCTGTTATGAATGGGGAAGGCTATGGCACATGCATTTTTGGTTCTATGATGTGATGTTTTGTGATCATTTTAATTTTTCCTTTTAATATTCAGTTACCAGAGCCCTTTTCATGACACGCAAAATTCATCTATCCAGTTGTCTGGTAATAAACAAACAGAGGTAGCTTGTGCATATACATTTCTTTTCTACCATCTAATCTTCAGAGCTTCTGATTCACTTACACAGTTATTTCACACAAGAGCAGAGAAAGGTGATGTGTTGTGCTGTAAAGATTATGCATTTGTCGGGGCACCTGGGTGGCTCATTTGGTTGAGGATCCAACTCTTTATTTTGTCTCAAGCCATGATCTCATGATCTATCGGACTCCACTCTGGACATGGGACCAGCTTAAGATTGTCTCTCTCCCTCTCTCTCTGCCCCCCTCTCCCCTCCCAAAAAAGAAAAGATTATGCATTTACATGTTCAGAGATTCTTTACATGTTCATTCATTTCCCACCTCTGTCACCACCTGAGACTTCATTCGGAATCCCAAACAAGCTCGTCCTACTGTGAATGAAATTGTAAGCACCCAATAAATATTCGCTGTTACTGTTATCATTATTATTAATACTTCATTAAGTCCCTTTCCACATCTGTGAATATTTCTTTAGGATTATATCTCAGTAGTAGCGCTCCCAAGTTCAAGGGACTGTGGAGTCTTAAAGCTGTTGATAAGTATGACTACTCTGCCTGTCACAGAAAGTTGGTAGAATTTCTTCTCCACAGGGAGTGTATAGGTATGCCCGCTCCTCCACACCCTGACCAAGGTAGATGCCATCCCTTTCTATATAGCTTTCACACTCTCATTTTTAGTTCCTTTCCTTCCCCTCGTGTCTGTTCAGTGAGCTTGCATTTCACTCTGTGACTCCTCGCCATCCGTCATTTTATAAGGTCTGCCTTCACCAGAGCTAAGGCGCTTATAATTAGAAAGTTGTGTGATATAGTACCTGCGGTCTCCGTTTATAATTCCAGATCTTTCTGACCCTCAAGCTCTGGAATAGGTCACCCTCCTCTCCTCTCAGGACACTAGGTATTTTAGATTCTTCCGAGTGGTCTCCTGGCCGCTTCCCTGTCATTATAGATTGTTTCAGTCACACATAGAATTGCTTCATTGCTAGTAACTGGCTTAATGTTGTCACAGACCTCATTGGCTCTTCTTACCTCAGATTTACATATAGCATCCCAGGGCTTTCTTTAGGGCATTTATCATTTTTCCTGCAAATGATCTGGTGACAGTGTACAGCTATTCAAGTTTTCATCAGCCAGCGGATGATATGGTCTTTCTTCTTTGCTGCCACAAGCCAGAAAAGAGACAAATTCGAAGGAAATGCTTTCATTACTGCACTTCAAGGAGGCTCTGTCTGGGAGTCAGGGAGGGAAGTTTCCCGAAGTTGCCCCGCACACACTGGAAGATGCTCTTGTGGGCAGCCCCATCCCTTCGTGATGCCTGGAATGAAGGCTCTTCATCATCATTGTCGCCAGCCCCGCTTTCATGCAGCCAGCTACACATCTTCTAAAGCCTGTTACCTTTCCTGTTTACCTCTCACTCGAGAGGAAAAAGTCTGAGGCATTTTATATGTTATTAACGGCTACGGCTACGTGGTAGATATGTAAGATTTTGTTACGGTTTCTTGAAGAGGCCCATATTTTCATTTGGAGAAGGAGGGAAAAAAAATAAAATACAGATTGCCACCAATTGCACATGAGTGGCACTAATAAATTTTATGGATCAGATAGCAGCTGTAAACGTGGAGCTCTTTGTACATTGAAATGGTGTTATAAACCGTGTTAGGCCCACAGGCCGGCTCCAAAAGTCTTGTCTCGGCCATCAAGTGGCGCTCTTAGTATCCTATGGCATTCTATTCAAGAGGTCCAACCTGATTTTCCCATCTCCTATCTAGAGAGTGGATCAAAAATGCTCAGACTCTCTAAAAGGAAAGAGTTGGAAGTTCAGGGTCCACCAGACAAGCTACACTTGGCAGGAGGGCTGCCTTGATGGTACGCATCCCTAAACCAGTAATATCTTCTCGCTGCTTTTCTTTTCTTTTCCTCTATTTCTAAACTCATGTTCTTTAAACTCCCAACTTGTTTTTTTTTTGTTTACATGTAGGCGCTTTCTTAGAGATTCCTGAAAAATCTTCTCCTTGTGGCTGTGAGCCTCTCAAACACTGGCCACTTGGTAAAAAGATCTTCTTGGGTCACCAGTGTCCCTTAAGGTAGTTGAGGCCTATAAGATTATTGATAATCTGTCTGATTTAACCCAGCAGTTTTCACTAAGTGATTTGTAGGTGACGCCTGTTTATGCAGCCCTGTCTCATAATTTCTGCCCTCACTTGGTACGAGTCAAGGTTCTATTCACTTGGCTTCATATAAAGAGAGGGCTCCCTAGCACAGCCCACAAGAGGGTTCCTGCTTGCACCTGATAGAGTTTAGAGCCTCCCCTGTCCAAGCAACATAGGATCCAGTTTCTTTGGGGGGCCCTAAAAATGTTCAGAGCACCAAATGCTCAGTTCTCTGTTCTCGGCTGCAGTCAACTTCCATGGAGTGGTAAGAAACCACACCCCCATCTCCCATTTGGCCAAGGAGCCACCCCCTTTTGCCCCATTGGGCTTAGCGAGCTTGGGAGGTGACATCAAGGCTTGCCAGAGTTCCCTCCTACCTTGTATGTCCTTGTTCTCTGTGTGAAGACCAACTCAGTTTCAGGCAAAGAATGGGCTTCTGGCTCCAACCAAGATTAGGCTCTGTCTTAATAAGATTCTCCTTATAGCAGCTGTGATGTCTGGGTGTAAACAGTAATCAGAGGAAGGTGGGCACTACGTATGCATGTGCAATGTTCAGGAGGCGTTCTGTGCAGGTCTGGTGATTTTCAGTGTCCATTCTCTGTGTGTGCACCAAAACAACCCACAAGTTCAAGAAATCATTCCAATGAATCAACCTGGCTACTCAGACTTCCAAAAAAAAAAAAAAAAAAAAAGGTTGGTGATGGAGAAGGGAATAAACATGCAGAGTGAAGAGTGTCCATTCAGGGGTGGGAGGGAGGGGAGGGTGGGTGATGGGTATTGAAGAGGGCACCTTCTGGGATGAGCACTGGGTGTTGTATGGAAACCAATTTGACAATAAATTTCATATATTAAAAAAAAAAAAGAGGGGCGCCTGGGTGGCTCAGTGGTTAAGCGGCCGACTTCGGCTCAGGTCATGATCTCACGGTCCGTGAGTTCGAGCCCCGCGTCGGGCTCTGTGCTGACAGCTCAGAGCCTGGAGCTCGTTTCAGATTCTGTGTCTCCCTGTCTCTCTGACCCTCCCCTGCTCATGCTCTGTCTCTCTCTGTATCAAAAATAAATAAACGTTAAAAAAAAAAAAAAAAAAAAAAAAAAGAGCGTCCATTCTAAAAGTTGGTGTATCTGACATGGGTAGTTAGAAAAGCCAGCAAGCCAGGCCGAAAGTCTACTGTGGACTAAGCCAAATCCACATGTTTACTTTCTTTCTGTCATTATGTGTCATTAGGAAACCTTCTCTGTGTAAAATGCATAAAGCTGTAGCACCTGTATTTTCTGCACCATGATGTGACTTTCAGTGAGAATTGTTTTTTTCCTTTTAATATTCAATTAAAAGAGCTGTTTTCATAGTGCCAAAAGATGCGTTTATCCAGTTGTCTAGTAACATATAAACAAGCGTAAACAAAGGTAGCTTGTACATTTGTTTTCTACCATCTAGTCTTTAGAGCTTCTGACTCTGTTCTTGACGGTATTTAATAGGCCAGAAAAGGTAATGATACATTTATTCCGTTACAGAGAACCTTTGTATTTATTCATTGCCCACCCCCACCCTCACCCCAAGCTTCCAAGTTTATCCAGAGGAGCCTTTCCTTCTTTGAAATGTCCATCCTTATTCAGTGTAGCCCACCACTCCAGACAGAAACTGCTAGCTAGCTGTCCCCTGATAACTGCACTCCCTTCCTTACTTGAGTAAGTACCTGGTTTGGGCTGGGTATCTAGTCACCCAAAAATAAAACCCCAGGTCCCTGTGCAGCAAGATGTGCCCGTGTGGTTAATTTCTGGGCAATGGAACATAAGTGGAAGTGTCCTGTGCAGCTTTTGAGAAATGCCCTGGAAGAAAGGAGGTGTATTTTTTCCTGCCACTTCTTCCTTCCTGCTGGCTGGAATGTGGCCTGGTGGCTGGTGCTCTGGTAGCCATCTTGGGCCATCAGAGGAAAGGTTGTGCTGAAGATGGCAGAACAAAAACGGTCGTGGGCGCTCAGGTCCCTGCTGACTATACTGTCATCATGCCAGCCTCGTTCTGCCCCCCTTTGAGCTCAGTTCATGTAAGAGAGAAATGCACTGTCTGTGTAAGCCACTGCTGTTGCGATTTTTCTTTCACTGGCAGCAAGAGAACTTAATTCTAACCAATATGGTAGGTGAGATATTACGGAGGAAGTTAGATCTATACCAAGAGAGTTTATGGTGAAAAATAGTATCAAAGCCAAAATTTGAACCCAGGACTTTTAACTTTGCTGGCAGTGTTTTCCGTGTCTTCAGAGGCTGAGATTTTTATTTTATTTTTTTATTGTTCGAGGGAATTTTACATTCTGCATTTTTCCCTGAACTAAGAAATTTAAAAACAGACATTTTAGTAGTGTTATTGAGATATAATTGATACACCGAAAAATGCACATATTGAATATATGCAAATCGATCATTTTAGTCATATGCAAATCCCTTTTGAAACCATTACTACACATCCATCACCTCCAAAAGTTTCCTTGTACCCCTTAGGTTTTTTGTTTTGTGGTTAGAACACTAGACATGAGATCTCTCTTAACAAATTTTTCAGTGCACAATGCATAGTATATTTGACAGTAAGCCCTGTGTTGTATAGATCCCCCAAACTTACTCATCTTTCGTAACTGAAACTTTATGCCCATTGAACACTTCCCCGTTTCTCCCTCCCCACAGTCCTTGGCAACCACCATTCTCCTCTTTGCTTCTATGTATTTGATTATTTTAGATGCTTCCCATAAGAGGAACCATGCAGATTTGTCCCTGTGGGACTGATTTATTTCACTTCGAGTAACATTCTGAAGGTTCACCCATGTTGTAGCATAGAACAGGATTTCCTTTTTTCTTTAAGGCTGAATAATATTCATTTCTTTATATGTATATCCAGTATTTTCTTTATCCATTCATCTGTTGATGGATATTTAGGTTAGTTCCATCACTTGCCTTTTGTGAATAATGCTGCAGTGAATATGGGAGGTACAAATTGCTCTTTAAGATACTGATTTCAATTCTTTTGGATAAATACCCAGAAGCAGGATTGCTGGATCATATGGTAGTTCTATTTATAATTTTTCTTAGGAACATCCATACTGTTTTCCATAGCAGCTGTACCATTTTACATTCCCACTCACAGCGTACCAGGGTTCAAACTTCTCCACATCCTTGCCAATGCCTTTTTTTTTTTTTCCCTAATAGCCATCCGGACAGGTATGAAGTGATATCCCATCGTGGTTTTGATTTGCATTTCCCTGGTGATTAGTGATGGTGAGCACTTTTTTAATAGACTGGCTGGCCATTTGTAGCTCTTTGGAGAAATGTCTTTTCAAATCCTCATCTCATAATCCCATTATTTGGCTTTTTGCTAATGAATTGTAGGAGTTCGTTATAGAATTTGGATATTAGCACCTTATTGGAATGTGGTTTGCAAACATTTTCTCTCATTCTGTAAGTTGCCTTTTCATTCCACTGATGGTTTCTTTTACTGGGCAGGAGCATTTCAGTTCAATGCAGTCCCATTTGTGTGTTTTTGCTTTTGATGTCATAGCCAAGAAATCATCACCCAGGCCAATGT
The DNA here is from genome assembly GCF_007474595.2 of Lynx canadensis. NCBI lineage: Eukaryota > Metazoa > Chordata > Mammalia > Carnivora > Felidae > Lynx > Lynx canadensis. The sequence continues at coordinate 65,861,742 of NC_044308.2, read as the reverse complement.
CAAGAAGATTTTCCCCCTATGTTTTCTTGTAGGCGTTTTACAGTTTCAGGTCTTACATGTTAAGCCTACAATCCATTTTGAGTTGATTTTCATATATGGTGTAAGATAAGTGTCTTATTTCTTTCTTTTGCATATGGGTAGTCAGTTTTCCCAACACCAGAAAATGGATCTATATTTTTAATTCTCAAAGCTCACTCTGCATCTTGGAAAAGGTCCCCTCCAAATGTGTTACAACTCAGCAATTTGTTTGGAATAAAATTGTCATAGTCTGTTCTGTGTTCCCCCTGTCGTGTATGTAGTATCGGGTTTTGTGAGTCAGACCTGAGCATAAGGAGGCTCAGGAATTCTGGCCTGTGGGTAAAGGATTGGGTCCCAGCATCGCCAGAACTCGCAGCCCATCCCCTTTTATGGAAGTAGCCTTACAAAGTCACCCAGTAATTTCAAATCTGTTGAAGTCTCGTTGTGAAAGAACTATTTTAAGAGAGTTGCCCGCCGTTAAATGTTTATTAAGTGTTTATAAATGTATTAGTCACTGTGCAAACAGAGAAGCAGGTGGTCTTTATGCTCCCACCTGTTCAGATCACTAAAGCAAAGCCACCTGGAAAGTTTCACACAGTAATTGACCTTCACCCTTCAGAACTTCACTTTCATTAAATTCAGCAATGAGGACTTTGACATCTCCTGAAATATCATTTCCATGTGCCCTTTGTTATTAGGTATGAGCCTTCTGGGAGTCATGCAGGGTGAAGTGGAGACTCCAGCGTATGGCTCCAGAGGTAACACAGACAGGGAGGGAAGCACCACGGGTGACCACTCACAGGAGGCTGGTCAGATAGGTGCTTCTCGTTTGCCTTGCACCCGGGAGTGACTTCATTTTAAGTAATCCTTCCTGGGAATCTGGAAGGCCTGAGAAATTGTAATCACCAACCCAAGTTTCTTCATAGCAAACCACCTAGAGAAGAGACAGGTGTTTTTAGCACCTTATTTAGCTTGTGTCCACAGCCAGCACTAGCCTCTGCACCTGCTCCTGTGACCTTCCACCCCCATGAGCCCACATCCAGGGGCTTATAGATTTCACGGATGGCCAGAGGAAGGTAGAGAGAGTGTTGGCTTGTGTGGTTGTTAGTAGTTTCATGGTGAAGGAGAGAACTCTTCAGTCCTGTTACTCTACCTAGTCACTGCCTGACCTGTGAATGGCTGTGTGGTATGCTGGAGGAAAGCACTGGACCCTGCATTTGGTTGCTTCTTCACCAGACCTCTTTTCTGGGCCTCACTGTCTTCATTTGGTAAATAAGGGAATTAGACAATAAGCCAATCCCCACAATGCACAGACCTTTCCAAACTCTCTGGCGGGAAAAATTGAGGTAGACTGTAGCTGCTAGGGTTCCTGCTCCCAAATGAAGCCGTCCCCCTCCGGTCTCTTGCCTCTGACCGGCCCTTCTGGGAACGAACAAAGGAGAAGTTTTATTTGGAAAGGCCAGTCAGAAGTGCACGAAGCTGCTTCTTCCCCAGTTTCCCCTGCTTGTGTGGCAAATGGGTTTCCCATAAGTGGCTACAAGAATATGTACATCAGCAACTTCGGTCGGTGATTAGAGTGATGGGTGATTCAGAGCCACCATCCTGTTCACTCCCGGAATGGAAATGGTCAAGCCCTGGGGAAAAGAGATCAAGCAACACTCAGACTATTGGCTAGGGTAGGGGTCAAATAGCAAAGAGGTGGGGCACCTGGGTGGCTCAGGTGTTCAGCATCTGACTCTTGGTTGGTTTCGTTTCACGTCATGATCTCACCGTTCATGAGTGGGAGCCCCGTATCAGGCTCTGTGCTGACAGTTTGGGATTCTCTCTCTCTCTTATAAATATTAAAAAAAAAAAAGCAAAGAGGAGATGAGAAAAGAGTAAAGGTGTCTGTGGCAACCAAGGGGAGGAGGCCCCAAGTCTAGAATAAAGGGGTTTCCCAGATCCTGCTATACACCTCTAACTACCCACGTAGCTGTTTTAGCCCTAATTATCTTCCATGTCTGTGGCAAAGCGAATTAGAACTGGCTTGACACCTGTGATGAAGCAAGTTTACAAAGGTTGGAGGAAAGATGGAGATTACATCCCAGTGTATAGTTAAAAATCATTCCTGAGCCCTTCCGGATAAACCTTAATAAACTCCACACTGCCCTAAAAATTGTAGCTGATGTGAGTGTGTGCTTAGCAGGTGATGTGTATGAATGCATTATCTCATGAAGCGTAACGTATATATCAGGATCCTTCAGAGGAACAAAACCAATAGGATCTCTCTATACATACGTGATGGGTTGGGCGGGGCGTCAAGCCATCTATTTAAGAACCAGCCTCTCACCTGAAATGCTTTGCTGCTCTCCAAGAACACAAGAACGTTGGGGGGAGGTTTTCTTCTCTGTGAGGTCTGGGAAATGCTGGAGTAAATAAGTTACAGGCAACTGATACAGCGGGGTGCCCAGCAGCAGTTTTTAAAGCTTTTTGTCTACCAGGTCCTTGTATGATGAACATACAGGGTGAAATCAGCTTTGTCAGGAGAGACCACGTTTTCTTTTCTTTCCCTTATTTCTTTCCCCTTCTAGCCGTGTCTCTCCCCCACTCCGATTGCTTTAATTTCCTTTTCTGTTGCTCTCATCTTTCCCTCTTTCCTTTCTAAAAATTATTTTTTTTTGAAAAATGAGAAAGGGAGAAAAACGGGATTTGAGCAGGGGAACTTAATCGGCTTCTCGTATCTGTAGTAGCAATTATGGCTTGATAAGGAAAGGGAGGGAAGAAAGAAAAACGGGATGAGAAGGAGGGAGAGCGTGAGGAGGGGGAGGGAGGGTGGGGAGAAAATGGAAATGGTCTTTACTCCCTGCAAAAGGCAACCTTTTTCTGATGATTCTTAACTTTGTTCTAGTCACTAAAGCAGTGGTTCTCCAATTGCTTCATATTAGAATCTCCTGGTAGCTATAAAAATGCCGCTGCCTATGGGGCGCTTGGGTGGTTCAGTTAGTTATGCATCTGACTCTTGATTTTGGCTCCAGTCATGATCTCCTGGTTGGTGAGATCCAGCCCAGACTCTGGCTCAATGCTGGCAGCACAGAGCCTTGCTTAGGATTCATTCTCTCTCTCTCTCTCTCCCTCTCTCTCTCTCTCTCTCTCTCTCTCTCTCTCTCTGTCTCTCAAAAATAAACTTAAAATGCTGCTTCTTCAATTATAAATTGGCATCTCTGGGGTGGAACCCCCCTCCCATGCTAGTGCCAATTAAAACTCCCCAGTGATACCAATGAGCAGTTTCATCCGAGAACTGGAACTATAAAGTCCTGGTTGAGCTCAACACCTCGCTGCTAATCAGAAATCACAAGAGGAGTCCCCTCTGGGGGAGGACATGGGGTGAAAAGGACAGAGAAGGGAACCTGGGGTATTTGATACCTTGTTCTGGGTTGTGGTTACTTGAGATCTTTGCATTCCGTGGTCCTTACTGTATGTATAGATTTTTTTTAAAGTTGGCTTACTTTGAGAGGGAGAGACTGAGTAGGGGATGGGCAGAGAGAGGGTGAGAGAGAGAATCCCAAACAGGCCCTGCACTGTCAGCACAGAGCCTGATGGGAGGTTCAAACTCCCAAACCAGGAGATCCTGACCTGAGCCAAAATCAAGAGTCAGACGCTTACCTGACTGAGCCATCCAGGTGGCCCTTATTGTATGTTGATAACCCTAATTGAAAAAGTAAAACTCGGACGTACATACACCTACACTGATACTCTGTCCTCCCGTCAGACATTCTGCTTTGCGTGATCTGAAGTATGGCCCAGGCAAGGATTTGTAAAGCTCCCCAGCCGATTCTGATGCCCCATGGCAGAGGAGCCAATGCTGTAGGGAGAGACCACCCAGCTGCTTTCTCTCAACAAAGTACTCGATTTCCAGAACAGAACTGGAGACATCCGTTGGCTCTTTTCCTAAATTCTATAGTAACAGTTACCCTCTTGGTCACACGTATTTTTAAGACAACTATATACAGTTTCTTACCTGCAACCCCGGGATCCCAAAGGTTTTCAAGACTGATTTTCTTTTTTTAAGTAAGGCAGCACCACATTTGGCAGTCAGACTTGATCAGAACTCATAAAGGCTATTTAGGAACATCATCTCCCTTCGAAAAGTCCTTTTTCCCTTCAGAAATATTAATAGGTTAGTCGACAGAGGACTGCTGTGTTCCCCACTACGGGTATAACTTAGAGGATAATACATAAACTTCTTCTAATTCTGTTCAGTTTAATTCTCAAAGCCATCTGGGTCAAGGGTTTCAAGTCAAGGATTGTGTACCTTGGATTTGTTACATTATTCTAGTTTTGCCTCTCTGAAGATCTACCCTCCTTTAGGGGAGTAGCCTCCCTCCACGGATAGTCCATTTTCCAATTGTCTCTTAGTTTGAGTTATGCTAACAGGTGATGACACTTATCTGAGCAAGAACCAACTCAGTCTTCACCCCCATTGCATCTGTGGCCGGCACTGAGCGGGGCACAGTGAGGCCCTGAGAAGTGTATGTTGAAGGAATACTGGAACTGATTTCTATAGTTTCACTGAGTGGCCTTTCCAATCTTGTCTCTAAATTCTGGTAGCATCATGTTTTGATGACCTCATTTGATTGTATCTCCAAATTCCAAAGGGATTTCGTTCCAAGAGGAAGTCAGTTATTTGAAGATGGTGCTTTGGGTTTTATTTCGTTTTTTACTCTTTTCCCCCAAGTTTTTAAATTAAATGCCAGCTAGTTAGGGGTGCCTGGGTGGCTCAGTTAAGTGTCTGACTTCGTCTCAGGTCGTGATTTCATGTCTTGTGGGTTTGAACCCCACACTAGGCTCTGTGCTGACAGCTCAGAGCCTGGAACCTGCTTCGGATTCCATGTCTCCCTCTTTCACGGACCCTCCCTCAATCACATTCTCTCTCTTTCTCAATATTAAATTCCAGCTTAACCTACAGTATATTAGTTTTAGGAGTAGAATGTAGTGATTATCAGTTACAGAACACCTGATGCTCATCACAATTACTCTCCTTAATCCCCATCACCTGTTTAACGCATTCCCCCCACCCACCTCTCCTCTGATAATCATCAGGTTGTTCTCCATAAAGAGTAGGTTTCCTCATTTGCCTTTCCCCCCCTCCTTCGTTTTGTTAAAGATACTGTTTTTAAAGAGTGGATTGATTCCTAAGATAGGTAAGAGAAGCCTACATAATCCAAAAGTGCTGTTGCAAACAACCCAACCATATTAGCAGTATAGTCTCACTGGTAATAATCCGTGCTCTCCTCTCTTCTCCTGCATTGTAATCCTAGACCTATTTATTTTATCTGCTAATGTTCAGGCAGGCTTAGAATCAAGAAGTGCATCATTGTTCATGCTGTTCTCTGGGTTCAGGTGGAAAAATAAGTTCCCAGATGTGGTCGTGATGTTCTGTAAGTGTCCTTTCAACTTCTCTGATCCTATAATCCAATAGGGATCTAGTGAACTAGGGCCAAGCAAATACTGAGAACTGAGATTTCTCCCCACCCTCATCAGGAACACTTGGCTTCAAGAGTTTTTCAGGATGGAGGGCTCTTAGTCCCGCAGTACATGGGACAGTCTGTCAACCCCTTACTCTCTAGACCTGCAGGGTTCAAAAGAACATTCTGCAATGATGGGAAATGGTTTCTATCTGTACTTTCCAGTAAGCCAACCACATAAGCCTATTGAGTTTGGATGTGGCCAGCACAACTGAGAAGTGAATTTTTAATTTTCACTGTAATTTTAATTTTGACTTTGATAGTACATTTAGTTGCTATCATATTGGATAGCCCAGCACTAGATCTGGGGTTAGCCACACTTCTGATTCTGACCTAACAGATGGGGCATTAGGGTTATCAAGAGATCACTAGACTCAGCCTTACCCTATTATGGGATGAAGTAATTCTAGGCGTAAAAATAAAGAACAAAAGCCAGAGTATGGAAGTATTAGAAAAAACTGGCACAGGAAACCGCATCTGATTCTGTTAGGCTGGATGAGACAGGGGTAGAAGGGAATTTTCGGGGAAGCAAGATCCTAATAAACTTCATAAGCCATGACAAGAAGCTTGGACTTCTCCCTTCTGACATGGACCTCTTTGCAGGGTAGATAAATGGTCTGGTATCAAAATCCACTCGGCACTGAAGCCTTTCAGCCTGTCTCGCCAGGGAGAAACACCTTCAGAAGCTGCAGGCACTCCTGCGATCCCAGCTGCTGCTTTGAGGTGGTGTGAGAACTCTGCCAAGTGGTGGTTATTGTGCCACTTGGCACGGTTTCCAGGCCTTGGCACCTGCAAGAGCCACTTCCTAAACCCCAGAAACATGGTTTGGCATGGCATATCCTGAGGTTGAAGTGGGAAAAGATGGCTTCTTGTGGTCTTTGTAGATGGCTACTAACAGTACTGGGAGCCAGAGAGGATCCCACTTGAGGACCTGGATACAGGGGGCTCCTTACCACAGCCCCAGGCAACTGCGAGCCACTAACTGATAAGAGTGTGGGGGGTGGGGGTGGGCAGGGACTTCACAATCAAACCCCTAAGACAGCTGAAGATACGGGGTTTAAATTTAAGTGAAAGGTCCCCAGACCCCCTCAAATACTTTTTCCAAGCATTAACTGGAAATCCTTACAAAATAAAACCTGTACCTTCCTTTTTTTTTTTTTCCCCAATTGCAAAGTTTAGCTATTTGGAGGGCAAGTCTTTGCACTATGGTTTTTCCTGTACCAAAATCTTAAAAATAACTCAAAACATTGGTTTGCATGGACCTCAGGCATTGCAAAACTGAACCAAGACTTCTCACTTAGCAAAAACTAAAATTTGAAGAGTAGAAGGACTTCTTGGCTAAGATGGTCACAATCTAGATTTTTTTCCTGACTGATGGAGGAAAAAAAAAAATACTAATGTACTAGTAGGAGGGGTGTCTCCTCTCTCGCTCACTCCTCTCTCTCACCTGAATCGGGCACCTGCTTTTGAGTGTAATTCTGTTGATAAGATTGAATCGAACAAGAACTGTGATGTGTAGGCTTCCTCAGGTGCGTGGTAACTTGGGCCATCTTTTCCTAGTACTGATTCCCAAAGGAACCAAGTGTGAACCAAAAAGAAAATCTGCCCATTATCAAATTTGTGCTCTTGACGCCTGCAGTTGTAACTACTCTAACAACCAGGGTTAAACTGTTAGTTCGACAACTTGTAAAGCTCTTTATCATAGAAAGCAAGTAAAATCAATGCCGAATTACCCCAGGAATATTATTGATGACCTAAATGTCATTTTCTGTTTTTATTACTTTTCATTGTATTTAGCTTGTAATTCAAACCTCTTTCTAATTAATTTGGTTTGGCTCAGTTGGAAATAGAAAAAGCTAACTATCTAATAGGTGACACATGTCACAGAGAAACCTTACAACATCCCCATTTCCCCAAGATCAATCAACCATGAAACAACTTGCCAAACTTGTGTTTTTCTAGCAAATTCTTAAGAAATACAATAAAATTAAATTTGTCTAGTCGAAAGAAACGGGGAGAAACATGAATGAGCAGGAGTGACCCCAAAAGCCCAGTTTTATCTAGCCGTAATCTCTCTCCTAGTTGTTAAAATATCCCGAAGCACTCGATCATGTTGCCTTTTAATTTTGGAGCCATGTGTTGTGTTAGCAGCGTGCACATGTTCCTGATTTGAACTTCTGGTTCCCCGGCTGTTAACCAGAACCCTCGGCTGGCCTGGACAAGGTCTCGGATAGGTCAAAGGCCTAGAGCCTACATCTTGGTTAGATCTTACCCACATGGAAACCAGAAGCCTGGGTCAGGGCAGCAGTGCCCATGACGGCCCCTGATTAAATTAGGCCTGCATTTATCAACTACACAGAGAGTACACTTAACCTTTCAACTCGAGAGTTTTGATGTATCTTTATTTTCAAACCAGAAGGGGGGTGTTTTTTCTGCTAAGGTCTTAGTCCGATAGCGACGAAATGTAACAGGCACGGTTTCCAAGTTTCACCTGCCACCAGGTTGAAACCACAGCAGCGTGTAAGCTGCACCATGGGAAGCATCGTATCTGTTTTCCAGATTTATAAGTATGGTACTTTGACATTTACGGAAAACTACAATTTTACGTCCCTTTCATTTTAATTTTTTTTAACATTTATTTTTGAGACAGAGAGCGTGAACAGGGGAGAAGCAGAGAGAGAGGAAGACACAGAATCTGAAACAGGCTCCAGGCTCTGAGCTGTCAGCACAGAGCCCGACGCGGGGCTCAAACTCAGACCGTGAGGTCATGACCTGAGCCGAAGTCGGCCGCTTAACCGACTGAGCCACCCAGGCGCCCCCCCTTTCATTTTTTTTTTATAGGAGTTTAATATTTTCCTTTGGTTTCCTCCTCGAGTTACTTCTTTATTTTCTCATTCATTTCATTCAGTTGATAAGAGCTATTTTGTCAATTAATGGAGCCATATTAGGAAAATCACGTGTGGAAAGAGCAATAAACTGCTTTTAGAAATTTGATTTCTTTTAACCCCCCTAAGTATTTGGCTTCAATAGGACTTTGAAGAATTTCATTTCTTCAAAATGCACTGTTTAATTCTCCATGAAATTCCCATCAAACTCCTAACGAGACAGACTAAACACTACAGTCTTAGAATAGGTGGGGTTTTCTTGTTGTTCAATTCTGTCAGTTCACGTTCTCCTGAGGAGCTTTTGATGCCTCTGACTGCTGAGCAGTCTTACTGGAGACACTCCGGGTCTGCCAGGGACATCCATCATGCCCAGGTCTCTGATTCCTGGCACAGCGGTGGTGGTGAATGGACCAGGGCATGAGGAGTAATGGTCTGGATGCACTAGAAGGGAGTCCAAGTCCTTCATTGACTTATTCACTAGGTCCTCGCTGAATGTCTACATTGCTCTAGGCACAGGGGCTTGAGTGAAGTGGGGGGTGAAAAGTCCCTGCCCTTCTGGAACTCTATAAATTCATCAGTGTGCTTGTCCAATGCCAGTACATAGGTATGTAGAAATACATGCTGTAGTCTTGAAGATACAATTATTCTTAATGTTAAAAGGATTGTTGTTCCTGTCATAACATTGTTTCTGCAGTATGCTTGTTCACTTACCTAAACTCATTTCATGTGACATTTATAAATCCCAGCCCAGAACGCGATTTCAAAGTGGGGAAAGGCAGCAAAGAGCCTTCAGGAGGAATATTCTTGGCTCAAATAAAAGATAAAATGAGTTCGTTTTAATTAAAAGTGGTTGCCAATCGCCCCAATGTAGTGCGCTCTTCTTTGCCTTGTGTGAAATCTAAATCTTAGAGCCGTTTTGAACCTTTCCTAAGACATGAGGTTATTTTGCCAATTCCCTTTCGTTTGGAAATAAGTCTTAAATTTCCGATTAACATATATCAACACAGAATTTCAAAACAGCTTCACGAATTGCTTTTTATCTTTCTATCTCCATTTTGATTCCAAACTTCCGACTTTGACTTTATATATCAAAGGTTACTCTGAATTTGATATTTACCAAAAGAGGGGGGGGAAAAATCAGGGATCACCATTATCTTCATTGTTATCGATAGGCACATTTTTTATGGGGTTTAATTTACTGAGTATTTGATAGGTCAGTCAGTAATGTGTACTGAACCCTAAGTGTGAACAGAATGTAAATATTTTCATAATTGTGGCCTGAATTAGTGACAGGAGAAAAAAAATAGATGTGCTTAAATTATTTTAATTTTTTTTTTTTCACTTGAGAGTGAGAGTACCTGTGGTGGGGAGGGGCAGAGAGAGGGGGGGAGAGAGAATCCCAAGCAGGCTTCACAGCTATCCTCACAAAGCCTGATACAAGGCTCAATCCCATGAACTGTCAGATCATGGCCTGAGCCAAAATCGAGAGTCCAACATCTAACTGACTGAGCCACCCAGGCACCCCTGTGCTTAAATTATTTCTAGATAATTTCTAAATTTCTAAATAACTCAGTTACTAAATAAGTCCCTGCACCCCTCACAACCAGCCAAACTCCTTTCTCACTTTGGCTCACTTTGGCTCACTTTTTGTTGGACAACCCTTCTTGAGCTACTCTTGGTTGCTTTTTAGATCTCTCTGAAAACAGTAGTTCTTTTGCTCTTTCCAGCCTGGATTCTTCAGGGACCTAATATTAAATACTTCCTATTGAAGGGTTGCTAACTATCTACCAAGACCAGCCACTGCCCACCATGCAGACCTCTAATCAACATTCAGAAAACATTCATTGTGCTCTGTTCGAGACATTAGGTCTAAGTCTTAAGATTTTTTTTCTTAAGGTGATTGGAAAGAGTATGGCTTGATGAACCAATTAAGTATACTGGGGAGGTCACTGAAGTCCCTGGCTTGATTTTTAGAATGTTTCAGCCCCTTGTAGAGAGAATACGGTGTTGAGCTTGCCCAGAAACCTAATCCTGAAAACCAGGTGCCCAGTGATCACAGGCCTGGCTGGGACTGACAGTAAGACGTCTGCCACTCTTAGATGGACTTCTTCTGGGTTGTTGGCTTCTTCAGTCCGCTTTCCCTAGCCTGGTGCCCAGTGTCGTTTAGACGTTCTGAAGCTCCTGACTCCCACGGATGTCTCAGACTGGGGGGGCATAGAAACGAGAGAGGCATGGGACCAGCCTGGGAAGCAGCTCGAAGAAGTGGAGGGAAGTAGAGGCCCTTGTCACTAAGAATGTTTCATGGAGTCTGATACTCCTTTTGGTGGTTGTCTGCCTGTTCATCCCCAGCTGCCCACTTTTCCTTCTGTTTTGCCTTTAAAACATTTTACAAAGCCTCCTTTCCACATTCATGTCCTCTGTGATCATTCTATTCCTCTCTTGCATTCATCCGAGGGAAATAGTATCTATGAGACTTGATTGTGAAATGTTGGGGGAATTAATCAATAACACCTTGAGGTTTTTCAGCTTAATTTGTATATATTTATCTTGGAATATAGTACGCATCTTTTTAGCAGGCAATTTTGTAGTTGTTTGGATGTTGGCAGGTTTTAGGGGTGGGAGGGAAAGAAGTTATATTTTTAGCTATAGTGATTCACTCCGTAAGTGGTGTACATTGTAGTCTGTCCTCCAGTTGATTTATTGCATATGGAATCCGCGCAAAGTACACTCCACGATTTCAGTGGTTTACAAAACCAATAAAGACAGAAAATGCCGAAATAAATATTTAAGATTCCTTTTCTGCATTGCACTAAAGATAGGATGAAAATAAATTTTAAAAGAAAGCATTTGCACTTGAGGAATTCAGGTAAAGTCATGAAGCTATAATTAAAAACAGAGTTGTAGGGGCCAAGTAAAATTTGGAGGAGATAATTAAATTTTACTATTGGTCTTATTTTTATCTTCTATTCAATTTAAACAAAGCCAATCTTGATGGACTATAAAATACACCATATGTTGTCATTTTAAAATAAGGTTCCGTATTTAAATTTGGCATGTTGGCTGTGTGGCTCTATGCCACCACTCCTTGCTTCAGAATCCTTCTCGACACAGGGCTACCGATTCGTGAGAGTCCCGAACACTGAACTTGCACGCGATCTGATTTTTAGATGGATCCCTTCACTCCTCCTTCACAGAGCTGCACTAGCTGGGACCATTGTCTTACTCTTTACAAACAAGCCAGACTCTTCATTGAAGGCCATCTCACATCCCACTCTACATTTAAGTCTGCATTGTTTTTTCAATGTGAAAATCTCCCTCCAGAAAGCCTTTCCTAGAGACTGTGGCCCAAAGCAGAAACCCCGTGGTTCTCAAACCCTGCTGCACCTCAGAATTAACATAGAGGCTTGTTTAAAATACAGATCCCAAAACTTCCTCCAAATCCAAGTTAGACTGTCTGGATCTAAGACCTAGAAATACACATTTTTCTCTGCTTCCCCCCCCCCCTTCCCCCAGTCACTTCTGATACAACTAACAGTCTGGTATTCTCCATTGATGATTTGGGTACCACTGCTATAGTGGAAAGAATATTGGACGCAAGTTCAAATCTCAACTGCTCACTAACTGCCCAGCTTACTCGACCCCTGGGCCTCAGGCCCAGCAGACTGCAAAATTTTAGGCTCTTTCCCAAAGAGTTTGGGAGGGGAAGGATGCTATAGAAGAAACCACCCAACTAAGTTAGTGTATCGGTTAGTGAGACTGTGCTCTGAAGGTGGGCCAGTGAAGCAGACTGCTTCCCTGAGTGGCATATGGTAGCCAGTCTCATTTATGTTTTGGTCATACTGTACTGAGTATCAGCAGCATTCCTCACTCCCTTCTCTTGAAGGGTAAACAAGTTTTGTCTTGGATCCAGAACTCTCAGAGTCACTTGTGCTTAGAATGGTTCCAAATGGAGAGCGAGTCTCAATTTCCTATACCTTACAGCACCCCATTGCCTACTGAATTAAGACGTGAGAGGGCTGTGTGCCAACTTGAGACCTGAGATATCTGTCCTTCAAAGATTTCCCTCTGATTCAGAAGAGACTCAGAGTCTTAGAACTAGAAGGGACTTCAGAAACCATCTCACGTAGCCCCCTTAAGTCTCAGTGAGTTCATGATGCCAACAAATGGTTGGATGAGAAAATCCCATTAGCTCACTCAGAAGAGTCAGAAAACCTCATCAAAATGAGACCTATGTAAACCAAAACGATAAAGCATGTTGAATTGTTTTAAACTGTTGGTTCAGCCAATGGCTGCAATCACTTATGGTATAATTGTATTAATTATTATGGTTACGATCCTATCAAACAGGATTAAACAGGTGGATTCCTTTACAAGCTCCCATATTTAGACACATACTTCCACCCCAACTTTCTCCATCTTGAAAAGGAATCCTCCCTACCCCTAGTAACTTAGTTTGATTCTCAGCAGTGAACAACCATGATGACTTAAATTAAGGAGTTATAATTAATTCCATTTGCTAAAGCAAAAAGCAAAATGTATGTTACTTATTAGGCACTTGGTATGATGTGGCTTCTGGACTAGTGATTTTATATACATAAATTCTATGTATAATCTATTAGTCTTTATAATCCTCTTTAGGGTAGATGCTACTCCCGTTTTACCGAAAAGAGAACAGAGACATGCTCAAGCTCAGAATTAGTCTCACCTAGGATTCCAATGTAGGTCCATTAACAGCAGTTAAGGACATTAGATTATGATTTAGGCTGAGCTTCCTAAAATCATGAGTTAAATATCAATTAAAACTATGAACTTTGCACTTCTGAAACTGTATGCGAAATTGTACATAAAATTCAAAGAGTCCATGAAACCCATGCTACCCAATGAATATAAATCTCTAGGACTTGCTTGACATAAAAGAAGGAATAGTCTAGTAAATGGCACATGAATTCCGTCAGGTTTAAGTATATGTTACAACTGGGAGTTGAAGTTCTTTTTGAGAAGGCAGACACCTCATTTTTTTTTTTTTTTTTAGACTCCTTTTTGGTTTTCGAAAATTGTACTCTAGCATTCATTTTGGCTTATAGAAATAAAAATAGTAATAGAAATTAAAAATACTAGGACCAAGAGAGACTTGATAGATCATCTAGTACAACCTTCTTGTTGACAGAGGAAAGGACCCAAAAAATCTCTGAGCCTTACCCAGTATCACATAGCCAGTTAGAGTCAGGTCAGACCTGGAGTCCAGAACTTCAGATTCTTATTTGAGCACTTGTTCTAATATGCTGAATAAACCATTAGTTCATGGCACATGCATCTAAAACAGGTACGCCCAGTGCATACTTGGAGTCCATTGCTTTTCAAACTACTGAAATGTGTCCCTGCTTGATTGAAAATGAGACGGTAACAAGAGCTACAGCACAGATACTCATTTCATCCCTATCAAGATACTGAGAGCAGCTGGAATACACGACCAGGAGTTGTGATACCACGACGAGACTGGGAACACTGACCCGTTAGAACTATAGTCTGAATTATCAGAAACTTCAAATCAGTGACTCCTTTGTGTCTTCATCCATGTATATTTATTGGGCACCAAACTGTGTTGGGCCCTGTGCTTGGCTCTCTGAACACAAGGACCCCTAAGATCCAGTCCCTGTCTCCACAGGGATCTCAGGCACCAGAGGACTTCATAGACAGAGGCTGGGACCCTGCCACATTTTACACAGTGAGGGAGGTGGCACACTCAACACTATCCCGTGTTCCTAAGGGCACCTGGGTGACATTGCTCCTTAGAAGAATGGCTTCTTGTTTCCTCAAAAGGCTTTCTCCTTAGAGGAAAATATTTTTCAGTTTGTGTTAGCAGAGTGTTGGCCAGTATACACGGTTTTCCTTCAACAGGGATTCCTCTCCCAGAAGTAGTCATGGGTCACCACCAGACTAATTAAGAAATAGGAGCTTGTTTTCTTTTACAAGGCCAATAACTACCAACCGTGGCTTTTGGGGGATGTCTGCAGTTATTTTAACGGACACTGAAAAACTCCCAAAATGAAAGTAATTCTAATCACTCAGTTTATAGACCAAATGCATGTGATGATGAACACCACCATAAAAAAAAGCTAGTGGTCTGACAAAAACCACACGGAGGAGATTTGACTGCACACGAAAGTGAGTGGGTGGGTGGAGCTGTTGTATTAGGTCAGCAAAAATGTGATGAAGTAGCAGCTGTTTACATTTTATGAGAGGATGGACGGAAACGGTATTTTAATACTGCTAACTCACGTCTAGCCGGTCATCACTCTCTACGTTAATACTTGAGCATTTTCGTTCTTGAGAGTGATTCTGTACGAAGCTGTGAAATGGTAATGATGTCTCGAGATTGTGAATTTTTATCATATTTTAAGTTACAAACAACTCTTAAGCCTGAAGGAGAGCCCGAGCAAAGCACACTTGTGCATGTGTTGATCTGAACTAATATATACAGGAGTGTTTCATCAGGGATTTCTCAATGCATTATAATGCAAATTGCATTTTTAAACCAGCCAAACTATTGATGGCTTTATTGAATGGAATAATTTATTACAGAAGTATTTTAGTCAGATGACATTTCATCATCAAATAACAGTAAACACAATAGCCATTTCCCATAAGACTGTTCTCTTGAGCCAAAAGCTTAAAAAAGAACATAAAACTTGCCTTGTTCCAAAGATGGCATTGTACTAAACAGTTGTTTATTACACCAGAAAAGAAAAGAGTTCTGCCAGCCAGACATGGTGGACCGGAAAAACATGCCATTGTGTCAGATCGTCCCAAGAAATCTCCATTTTTCCCTCCTTTCCTAATAATGTTTGACAAGTGGAGATGAATTTTTTAAATCCAAGTCTCTTTTATGCCATTCATTGGGATAATACTATAAAATCTCTCCTCGGGTACTCCCGAGTATTACAACATGAATGACCTGTCAGCAGCTGCATACAGTTTTTCTTTTTTAAGACTGTGTAAAGCTATGGTTAGATTCTAATTTTCTAAAATAGGTTTAAGTATGGGGAGAGCCAAAATTAGGTGCACTTTTCTTGCTAGAAATCAGACCACAAATTGTACATTGTACTTACAAAGATGATTAAGGCGGTCCAGCCGCACACCAGCAGTTCAGCTGATTTAATTGGAGCATGCAGATTTGTGTAAAAACATATGTTGGGATTGGGGAAGCCTTTTTTTTTTTTTATACTGTTGAAAAGTTTTTTTTGCAAGTTCCTGTGTATAATTTGTACATTGTCTAATTCTCTCCTAGAAGTCTAAGATTAAACTCTTACATGCCAAGGATCCAGTAGTTACACATTTTTGTCAAAATGGGAATGCCTTATTCCTACCTTTCTCCCAATTAGTTGGTGGCAATTCTTTTCACTTTGTAAGCCTCAAAATGTTCATTATTTTTCTATTGTTGCATGATTTTAAAGTGTTGCCTTGTTTCGACGATGCATAGACTTCGGAGGCAGAGCTGGAGCCTCCGAGCCTTGATTCACGTGAACATATAGTGAACATTTGGGAAATAGAAGTTGGAATTCGCTGGAAAATGTGGATCAAAAATAGCTCTCACATAAAGATGGGAGATAAAGTATGCAAAACGCCTGGCAGAGTGCCTGGCACTTAGCTGGAAGTGGGGGATTGGGGGGTCTTGTTATAGGGCTGAGGGTGGAGGTGCTGGCTGAGGCGGCCAGTGGAGGGGGGATTGGTGGTAATCACATGTGGCGGTGGTGAGCTTGGACATCTAGGCAGTTATGCCCGTTGTTTCGGGGACGGGGGCATCAGAGTCTAGCAAGCAGTCCTCGCTTAAAGCGTTTGTGAAGAGCTTCACGTTTAAATTTCTTGCCATATTCGTAGAATGCAATTTGGACTGTATGTACGGGTAAAAATAGATCCAATATCACTGGTCTTTCTGCCCTTGTTTGCTTAAGAATGTCTGCTCAAAATTTCCCGGTTGCCCTGATATTTGCTTTGCAGCAGTGAAGAAGAATCTCTGATTCTGTGGCTGAAATCTCCAATGTTTCTGAAAAACTTGTTGGAATTTTGTTGGATCTCGACTTAAATAATGCTGGGAAGTTGAGTTCTCCAGTCCCCGCCCCTTTTCTTTTAACTGTAAGTTAAATCCTTCCATTCCTTCTTAATCTTTTTGTGTGTTTGATACTCCCTTCCCCTCAATTTTTTTCCTTCAGTCCTGTAAACTTGTTGCCTGACAATTCTACTCTTGTAGAAATAGTCTGGCAGTTCTGTAGCCTTCATTTCCCTAACAGTTCCCCTGCTGATTTTCTCGTACTGCAAGTGTGAATTTTTCCAGCCACCAAGTACTGTTAACCCATCTTACGGCTAAGAAGTACTACTCAGGTTATCTTTCTGAATGATCTGTAAAGTTGGTTCCAAATGTCAGAGTGCTGCCCTATAAGGCTTAGTTGGCTTTTGTACAGTTTCACCAAAAGGGGCCCCTCTGATTTTTGTTTTTTACAGTTTATTTTGAGAGAGACAGTGTGAGCGGGGCAGGGGCAGAGAGAGAGAGAATCCGAAGCACAGAGCCCCTGATGCATGCCTAGAACTCACAAAACTGAGATTTTGACCTGAGCCGAAATCAGGAGTCACACGCTTAATCGACGGAGCCACCCAGGCACCCCCTCTTTTGTGTATTTCTAAGAATGGTGTGAGTGATTTAACATGTACATCGAGGAAGTTCCAGGCTGTTGAACCAGCCAAGGGAAAATATCCATACGTCAATCACAGAAGAGCTAAGGCTGTTCTCATATACTTGGCTTCCCATCACAGTAAAATTATGAATGGAGTAATTTGCCAAAAGAGACACTGCGTAGTGCTGACCACTAATTTTAGGAACCCTTCTGATGTTCTTCTAGACCCTGCTGTTAAACAGCGTTGAGCAGGCCACACACTTGGACCCACTAGGCTTGGGTTGTTCATCTGAAAGTCAGATGATCACTGACACCACCCCTCTGGGAGTGCGTGGCTTTGTAATCCAGCAAGCTCTGGGGTAGGCACGTATTGCAAGAAGAACTTAGCTCAGGACATCCATAGGGGGGCAAAAGGACACAAAGCCTATTCAGGTACAAGTGACACTGTAAACTCACAAGAATACGTCAGTTTAAAGAAGGGCCACTGACCACAACCTGAGCTGATGATGGGCCCTGGGACTGTTCTAAACTTGGCACCTTGAAAACGGTCTCCTCAGTGACTGGCTCATGGAGAAAGTGTTCCCAATACTTTGGCAGATAACTAACTGGAAGCTGAGCGTCTCTCAGGAGCTCAAACGTTTTTCACAAAAAGAATTGGTGATGACATCCTGATTCTTAAACCCAAGATTTATTGTAGTGGAAAAATTGCTTGTCCAAAGCTTAATGGAACCTTGTATTGGTTATGATCTGTTTGGCACCCTTCATACCATCTCAACAGCTAAACCTATGCTACTCAGTGGTTTCACAGACATCTGTGAAAGACTTTTCAGAATATTAGCTAATATGTTAATAATTCTACCTAAAACCACATTAAAGTGAGATCCACAAGCAACACAAAAGATGGAGACCTCTCTAAACCATGTCAATATAATACACTGCTACTTAATCCTGACTTTCCATAGGTTTCAGTTAAATGCTGATCGTGTTTGTAAAGAGAAAATCAGAGTGCAACGAATATTGCTAAGCATGTACCTCCTTGATATAAAGTATTTCACTTTTAATGACAAGTTTAAGGCAACAAAGCTGAAGGCACATATTTTTCAAGTAACGTCGTACCTAGATTTTCAATCCTGTGAATTCACCGTACTGTTGGCATAGTCGAGTCATGGGTACAAATTGGGTTATGTTCTTCTCCTAACTGCTTATAAGAGCACTACTTACCTTTTTTTAAAATTAAAAAAAAAAATTCTGAAATGATGCTAGATCTTTAGACCTCAAAGTTGGAGTCATTTGTCCACTGTGTATAACGTACTCCCTCTCAGTGAACCCATCACGTTGTGACACCTTCCGGTTTTTACTTTTACTGCTACCATAAGCTTCTTATCCAGTGTCCTTCTGACGGGGCCCATGGACACAACTCCCAGAAGGCCACTTGTTTCATGCTATCGGGGATCACACTAGACCCCAGTATATAGTCCACCAGTATATCCAATCCCTACCTCCAACCTGCTCTCATTCTCCTTCTGCTCTCTCCTGTGCCACCAGATGTCTTCAAAGAGTCCTCTGCACATGACTCTCCACTCCCCACATGTCTGTACCTCTAGACCTGGACTGCTACCTGCAGTGCCACCTGTCACACCCGGCACAGATGGATGCCTTGGTCCTTGTCTGAATGCTTGGCTGTCTTTGACACTGTTAATCCCACCCCTTGACTCTGACATTCCACTCGTGCCCACCTCTCTTCCTTACCCTGTTGATGCCTCTCAGGCTGTGCAGTCTTTACTGGTTCCCCTTCCTCTGCCGGCCCCTGATAATCTCTTCCCCACGTTTCCATCCTTAGACCCCATCTCTCTTGATTTCTCTAAGCAAATCTTGACAACAGGGCCGTCTTCGATGTAGCTTCTAAATGTGTATCATCAGTTCAGATCTTTTTCTTGAGTTCCAGACTCCTTCTTTTAATTGCCCACTGTACTGATTTTCAGACTTCGTCTTCGAGGAAGCCCCTAAGTGCCAGACGCACTATTCTTATCTTCACCCTTGTCCTTACCTTTTCATCCTTTTCTGTCTTAGGTCCTCCTTACTCTTCAAATAGAGCTGTCCCCTCTTCAGTGAGATCTCCCCCACTGTCAACCCTCTGTTCTCTTCCCCCATCAATCCGACTGAACTGTGGTAGCTTTTCAAAAGTTACAGTGCAATAATGAGTAGCTGTCACTTCATACTCTGAATCCACATTTTCATTTTCATTAGTGAGGATCCCGTACTATTGAGATTGATGCAGAGATTATAAGAACCACTTGTTTGGCATCCCAAGGCAGGTATTTTTACCTATTAACCTGCCTACCCTGGCACCTCTTCAAAATCCGTCATCACTTGGGACACCTGGATGGCTAGGTCAGTTAAGTGGCTAACTTTGGCACAGGGCATGATCTCACGGTTTGTGAGTTTGAGCCCCAGGTCGAGCTCTCAGCTGTCAGCACAGAGCCTGCTTCAGATCCTCTTTCTGTCCCTTCCCCACTTTCACACTGTCTCTCTCAGAAATAAATGAACATCTAAAAAAGATCTGTCATCACTTGCATGTAATTTAAAAAGTTAGTCTCTTATTATTGGGATATCCCATCTCCTATACCCAGAAGGGTTTCAGATCATAATGAATCTACATGAACTCCCATAATCTATCAGGTTAATATTAAATAAGTTACTATATTCTTATAGAACTGTCATAATATACATATTGTACCTTTTATTCTGAAACAATTAGATTTTAATTGTACTGTAGATACCATCTGCTCTGTCACTTCAGGACTGATTTCTGTTGGTTTGAAAAATGTTACAGGTCCTTTTAATTTCATTTCCAATGTGTAGCTGTAGGGATCAGAAAAGACCAACCTCAGGTAACATCTATAACCTATTTGGTATCTCCGCATAAACTAGGAGCATGATTATATTCTTATCTCGTGATGGGAATTATACAACTTGCAGTTATTAAATTGGACTAAGGCCAATATGCTTTTACCTACCTGAAAAGGAAAAACGTTGCCCCGCATTTAAAGAGAAACATAATGGTAATTACATAAAAAAAAAAAAAGTTCAATAGTCTGAACTCAGACATGATTTTTAAAATTTTTTTAAACTCTAATTAGCACAACTTGACAGATAAAAATTAATGTTACTTTTGGATGTTGTAGGTTGCCTGACAAAAATCCCATTTTATAGAATTTAAAGGTTTGTAGATAGAAAGTGAGAAATAGCTTGTCAGAGGTGATGGCATCAAAATGTAAAATATCTCCATTAGTTTCAAAACAAAATTATTACTTGAATGTATTTTAATAATGCTTAGCAATTAAATCTGTGGCATTGAAACACTGATTAATAATACTGAATCTCTTACTCTCGTGTAACGGAAGAGATGCACAATATGGGGACTCATTTCTAACTCAACTGGAAAAGTGAGAAATGTAATAGGGCCTGTAGGGTAAAACAGTGCAACAGAACCTTCTAGGATTCCTCTGTCATCGCTGGGTAAGAAGTCAGCAGACCTCAGTTCTAACTTCAGCATCTTGCCTGAAGTCTTGGGTTAATTCACTTAGCTTTCCTAAATACCTCATCCTTTTAAATAGCAGATGAGTATCTTTTTTACAAAGTATAAAATGTGTGTGAATGTATGCCACTGTTTTCTCATGTTGGGGAGAAAAAACAGCAAAGTACGTTTATAACTTAGTTATTTGTCTCTTTAATCCAGAGCTTTCTTCCTTTCAGCCTTACCCAGTTGGCAAAATAAAACTCTGTGCCTTTTCCCTTGTTTCCCAAAATGTAAGGAAAGAAGAGGCTGCAACAGTCCAAAATCTACTCCACTGTCTGTCCCTAGGGCCTCAATTCCCTGGATAATTACTGTCATTTCACTCTAGATAATTTGTGTACAGTTGCCTGAAGAAACTGACCCCCCCCCCCAACCCCAAAGGGTTCCGAAATTGCAAACCATTTTCTTGAGCTAATTATGTTCAATCCGTTAGAAGAGATATAGAAACATTTTAAATAAAAAAAAATCTTACCAGATTATACTAAGCACTTCAATAAAAAAAAAAAAATGGACATCGAGGAAATATGTACCCTAAATCTTGGACCATTTTGTTTTTCATGCTATGTATTTTTTTAAAGTTTGTAAATAATCTGAGCAAAAGGAAGGTACAAAATAACTTTTGCTGATAGACTATTAGATTTTTTTATTTGCTGAATGCATGACATTATTCCTGACAAATACAGCTTCAATAACAGAACTCTTTGTTTTCATTTGAGAGATGGTTGACATAAAGTCTGAATATCAAAGTCTAAAAGGCTTCATCTTAACATTATGCCCCACACGTGATACCTTCTTCCTCCTGAAAGTGATTATACTCATCTTCTGAAATGTCTAATCTCATGCTGGAGAGCTTAAGAGAGCATCTGACCATCTGAAAGCATTTGAGTTTAAGTCTTAGAAATATGACATGGGGACGCCTAGTCCTACCAAGGAGAGATCCAGTCTAGATTATCCAGTGCATAATCTTGGGTGAGATGAAAGAATTCTTTCAAATGTGACTGTAGTCTGTTTCTGTAAAACCTTCGCTTGGTCCATAAATAAGCCTAAAGGGCGATATAAATGTGTCAGGAGCTCAGGGTGATTGATCTGTGTTGGATATATCATGAAAATAGACAGAAGGCACAAGGGTTGCTTCCCTGTGGAAATCGCGGTGGTAAATTGCCATATGTGTCCCCGTTAGGAGCCTAGCTGATCAGATTGTGGATGTAACAACTTTACAGACTGGACTTTGGGTCTCTTGAGATCTTCAGTGTCTTTCTGTGAAGTCTAAATAAAATAGCACCTTGATCTGCAGCCTCAAGCAGACTTTGGCAAGGAATCAGGACTCTTGCCAGCAATCTTTCCCAGTCCTAAATTCCAAATACATCTTTCTCGGGGTTGCTGTCCTTCAGATATCTGGCTAGACGTGGATTTGTGTTAACTGAAAGGTAAGGAAGCCATGCCAGTGTTGTAATATTACATACACACCACAAAGGTTGAGATGATAAACTTGAAAAGTCCCAGGCACATTTTCTTGCAGAACTATTCCAGCAAACTCCTGAGAGGAAAAAATGTAAAGTGTGAAAAGCAGTGACTTTAACTTCCCTTTGACTATGCCAGTTGAAAACAATGGCTCTAGTGCTTGGGGAAGTAGGAAGGCTCTTGAAATAAACAAAGGCAAATGATTAAGTAAA
Organism: Lynx canadensis; assembly: GCF_007474595.2. Taxonomy (NCBI): domain Eukaryota; kingdom Metazoa; phylum Chordata; class Mammalia; order Carnivora; family Felidae; genus Lynx; species Lynx canadensis. The sequence goes on along the minus strand of NC_044308.2, from coordinate 65,839,416 downwards.
GCAAGTAATAGCACTGTTTTTTAAACCACTCGCCCCATCCTGTATATGCCATTAGGTTCAAGATCTACACCAGACCTAAGCAAAACAGTGGTGCAAAGATACTCTGCATAACTTTTCTACCTGTCATTCACTTACTCAACAAACATTTATTCAGTGTCTGTGTGCCTGCCATACATTGTTAAATGAGAGGTAATGATCCAGTAGACAAGATACTGCTTTCATGGAACATTCTGTCTGTGGAAGAGAGAAACCTTAAACAAATACAAATAGGTAAATTGTAACATCTTTTAAATTTAGTGTTTGGCAATGAGAGACGAGTTCACTTTGCCATTTTGCTTCTGAATCCCATAGAATCTCAAGTGCCATAAATCCAGGTAAATTGTATAAATCCAAATATGTTCTGTAGCATGTTTATAGCATGTATCTGTAGTTGTAAATACCTCATTAAAAAATAGGAATTTTGGTTATTTTAGTATCCAGCATTGAATGAAAGTTTGGGTCCCACCCATTGCCAGTACTACTTGGTCATAATTTTCTTTGACCAGATGTTTCTTTTAATAGTGCTATGGATCTATTTTTACAGTGGCCCCCATTTATAATGGAAAGGGATGGGGTTTTCTGTCTTTGGCCTTAAATTTTACCAGGACTTGAGCTAGAACAACAATTGCACAAAAAGTACGGCCTTTTGCAAGCTTGAGGCACTCACAGGTTACTTCAAATACTGTCTTGCATCGGCCTTAGTACGGCCTGTGAGTTCAAGCCCTAAAAATAAACACCTATTAATCAGCTAATGGCCACATGAGTGGACCAGCTCTCCGACTACAGCAGGGACCTCAGTCTAACCTCATTCAATAGCTTGTCTTATGTCACCCAGGATGAGGCAGTTTGCAGCCAGGAATGCCTCTAAAAGAAGACAGTCACAAGCTTAGCTAAATGTTTAAAATAACCTCCGTAACTCCTCTCACTGACAGATTGCTTTCAACTCGATGGAATCAAACCACAGCACCAGCCCCAGTGGCCGTTGTGGGGCCAACCTTGAGGCCCGGACTTTGTAAAGTAAAACTACACGTTCCGTTGAGGCTCTCCCTTGTCTTGCTTTCAATCAGAAAGCAACCGGAAGGGAACTCACTCCTGGAAGTCCTTATCTTCATAAAATTTAGCTAATGCCTCCTGTTAACTAAAATAAGGTTGGTGTGTAAGTCACTAAGGAAACTGTCAGCCAGTCCCCTCATCCCGGCCGACTTCTCAAAGAATACAAATTGGAGGAACCCCATGGAGTAGAGCTGTGACTGTTTACATACACATACTCTGTCCCAAAGACTCCGGAAAGTTGAGCTCTCAGTATGGTTTTAAGAGTTTTTTTGTTCTTTTTTTTTTTTTTTTTTTTTTTGAATGGCAGTCTTTTTTTTTTTTTTTTTTTTTTTCCTATATGGAGTGGAAATGTGGGTGGAGGGGGAAAGATTTGTTTTAATGTATACTTTTCTTTAATGTGTTTACCCCCAAATAAGTGAGCTGTAGTAGATACGTTGGCCCCACAAAAGTAAATATTTAGCTCAGAAATTCCACAGAGAAACATAGCCCGGGGTATTTGGGTTTCAAGAAAGAGGATCACCCTGGGGCAGAGGGCTGGTGTGCAGGCAACATGGGATTGGTAGGAATGGGCTCGCGTGTCATCCCCTCGGCTCTCAAAACGCCTTGGTCAGCTAGACAGTGCCCCTCTGGCCCTCGGCAGCACCCCTGCCACCTGCCTTTTCCAGCTCTGTCTTCTGCCATGCCCACAGTCTTTGCTTTTTCTGACCTCTGTGCTGCTCCAAAAACCTCCATGCTTTGTCTCAGCGCTCTGTCTGCACATGCCTGTCTCTCCACTGGAGGAATCTTTTCTTACTCAGTGAGCCTCGATTTCAAGACCTACTCTGTAGGTCGCCTCATCTCTGCCCTGGACCTTGCCTGACTTTCTCTGGGCTACAACAGGACCCCCTGCACCATTCTCTGAGAACATTGGTCTCCTCCTTATACTACTTTTTAACCCCCTTGTCTCCCTGACTACTGAGAGCCCCCCTGGAAAACTGCGACTGTGTTCGTGTCCTCTCTGCATCCCTGGAACAGGGCATCCTTTTCAGGAAGGCAGAAGGTGATATCCTCTGTGTTCTGCAGTGAGGACGAAAAGGAGGCTAGGGGTGCATGGGGACAGGAACACCGGACAGGGAGGTGGGAGAGGGTGTCTGCAGAGACACCGTGAGTTGCTCATGTGTGGTCTTAAGTCACTTGACGTCTGAGAGCCTCTGTTTCCTCAACTGTCTAATCAAAATACCGCATTTTTGAGGATCACATATGCCCAATAACTTTTAAGTGTTCTGCCCACCATCAGCTGAAGATAGAACCAGAGTTCACTAACTCGTGTCCTGTCCTCTGAATCTAGCCCTGCAATTATCCACACTCACATGATCTTTTACCTGTTACTTAAAAAAAAAAAAAAAAAAAAATTCTGTCCTTAGTCCTATTTCTTTCCTACAATTGTCTGATAAAGCAGCTTCATCAACCACAAGAAGACAAAGGGACTGGCCACCCTTAGAAACTGGTACTTGCCCTCAGTTTCCTGAGGATCCATTGTGTGGTCCCCATCTGCTTGAAGGGCCAGCCTTGAAACCCCAGAAGGGTGTGTGTGTGTGTGTGTGTGTGTGTGTGTGTGTGTGTGTGTGTGTGTTTTAGGGCAACTGCAAACAGCAACCATCATTTGTTTTCTAAGTCAGGAGTTTATCATCTCTCCAGAGCCTTGCAATACTAGTTAATAAAGCTCAAGTTTGTTCCTTCCTGTTCTATCTTTTCATAAATAATAAAACCATTTGTTACAAAGATGAACTATTGAATCTGGTGAAACGCTGCACGGTGCTCTTGTTCTCATAGGAAAAAGTTGAGGACCAAGTCCAAAGAAGCCTCAAGACCCTGCCCTGAAATTGGTGTGTGTACAGCCCCTGTTTGTCGTGTAACCTGAGGCCTGTGAAAATAGGCACAAAAGTGCCATGTCATGGAGAACAGGAGCCCATATTTAAAGAAAACTTGAGTCACTGACCTCACCTCGGTTTTCTGTCGAGTGTCTTTTGAAGTAGTCTCTCCTGGTCACATGGCGCTGATCAGCCTTTCTTTTTAAGGGCAGGAATGACTGTGAAGTGACCTTTCCTGCTTTCTGACTCAGAGAAGCATCGAGCCTAGTTAAAAATGTAAGAGATGTCTGACTCTCGTTTACTCATGCTTCATTTTAAGCTTTCTCCCTGGGTCATATGGAGTAGAGTACTTCCTAGAGCTGCCTTGATGAGTACCTGAATGATCCAGTTTTCTTCTTGTTACTGAGTTTATTTCCAGACCTCTAGATATAAATCTATCCGTTCGTGGGTTGGGGAGGCGAGAACAAGGGTTGCAGAAGTTTGTTTATTAGGTAGAATTTTTGTAATGGGACAATAATGAACATACACAAATTAAAGTGTTGTAAAGCTTTATTCTCAAACCTGTCTTGACTCCAGGATACAGAGGCTATTCTGTCTGCTTCCTAGATAAACAGCTAAGACCTCGAAAGTTCAAACTGGGAGGTGCATGAAGATCACCTTCCGGCTTCTGCATTTTATACAAGGACTTCTACATGAAGAGTCCTGTAGTAAGACCTTTGTAGTGAAACTACACCTATAGGAGCTTAACTAGAGACCGGGATGGGAAGGGGGTTGGAATGATGTAATGTTTCTTACGTATTTCTTTGTGGAGTGATGTGTTTAAGGATTTGAAAAAGCATGGAGGAGAGTCCCAAGCATGTACCACAGCGTAGCATAGCTATTCACAGAGGGAGCACAGCATGGGACAGATCTGGGCTGGCATCTTGGCCACTTTGGCGCTTTATCTCCTTGTGTGAGGAGGTAGTCCCCTCTCCACATCTTTAGTTTCTCGTTTGTAAAATGTCACTTAGTATTTCCTACATCATCAGTTAATTGCACATATTAAATGAAATGTGTATGAAGTGGTTAGTACAGTGTTTGGACACAAAGTATTCAAGTGTTAATACTCTTCATGGTCCTTATTAACAGGTTAGCAGAGCCCTGTAATAGTTTTCTAACTATGAAAATAAAAGCACTAATGGTAGCTGCACAAAGCTTTTGTTCTACGTGAGATAATGAAGGGGCACCTGCGTGGCTCAGTTGGTTAAGTGTCTGACTTCGGCTCAGGTCATGGTCTCACGGTTCGGGGGTTCAAGCCCCACGTCAGGCTCTGTACTGATAGCTTGGAGCCTGGAGCCTGGTTTGGATTCTGTGTCTCCTCTCTGCTCCTACCCTGCTCACACTCTGTCCCTCAAAAATAAACATTAAAGTCTTTTTTGCTTGTTTTTCTTTTTTCTTTTTTTTTTTTCTTTTTAATGAGATAATAAAGGGGACTCCTGGATGGTTCAGTCAGTTGAGCGTCCAACTTCGGCTCAGGTCATGATCTCATGGTTCATGAGTTGAGCCCCACATCAGGCTTACTGCTCTCAGCATGTCAGGGCAGAGCCGGCTTCAGATCCTCTGTCCCCCTCTCTCTTCGCCTCCCCTGCTTGTGCTCTCCCCAAAATAAAAAGTAAACAAGATAATGCAGACAAAGCTCAGAAGAGTAGCTGGCACATAGTGATGGTTAAGTAAGTGCTAGCTGCTGTTAGTCATACTTACCATCATAACCATAATCCTATCAGTGGTATTATTTTTACCTAAAGAAATAAGTCAAATGGTCTGTTTCTCTTACCAATTACAAAGATGGGGACTATGTCAGTCAGGTGGTCTTTGAACCTAGGTGATTTGAGTCAGAAATGGGGTTAACTACAGGGCATTACATTCACTAGAATGCCTTACTCTCGTTGTATCTAGAGGGGGACCAAACAGAACAATTACTCACAAAGCCCAGACCTGGACAAGTCAAAACCCAAAGAATGAAAAATCAGGTATTTTTCCACTGTGTGAACCCTCAACACAGCCCACACCTCGCCTGGGAGGGCCTGCCAGCCCTCTCCAGCACTGAGGTCTGTTTGCAGGTGACAGCTAGCTGAACTCCCCTGCTGTGTGTATGTCTGCTCGTGGCCGTCCTGCCCACCTCACTGTCCTGTTGGTAACTGTCACCTGGAGCTGGCCCAGGATGCCTTTTCTCTCATCACTTGGAAACTTCCCTGGCTCAGAGCCTCATCTTCTGGATCCATTAACTAAATAACACCTTTACATACAAAATCGGGTAAGATCTTTACAGGCTTAGATTTAAATTTTTGTAACTGTAGAGTTGACCTTCAAAACTCATTTTCATAATAAAATGAGAATGTGTGCTATATTCTTCTCCTGAGCCCAACTTTCTATTTGTATTTTGCTGTTTCACTGTACGTGCCCCTTTGGTGCAGAGACAGAGTATAAATAAATGAAAAGCCTCACGCCCACATAGAGCCATCAGACTCCGATTTTCTTAAAGGAGCACTATTGAAAAGGGCATAAAGCTCATGTTGGAGAGTTGATGTGTTGTTGGAGAGTAGAGCGGTGAGGAACACACACAGGCTCCTGCTGAACTTGAGAAAGATACAGGCACCGCTGGATGGTATTTGTGGTTCACTGAGTGCAAACCCATGTGTCATACACAAATACTGTTCACTTTAATAGTTGGATATCTCTTCACTCATCTTAAACACCTTAAGGTATTTGGAAAGGGAGGTAGAAGTAAAACAGATGAACCTGCTGAGATATGGCTGGGAACAGTAGCACTTGACTTTGAGTGACATTTTTACAACCTTATCTTCTAGATAAAAGCTACTGTAAACAAAAGCCTACCTAAATTGATTGTATTGAAAGGACTTGGGAGCCACCTGCGTGTAGCAATTGGCTCCTGAATGGCCAATTCCTACCCATCTCCCTTCAGTACTGCAAACACCAGTAGTGTCCCTTCCAGGGAGCAGGAATCGTGTTTCCTGCCAGGTTTTAAACCACAGCATCCTCTCCCCCAGTAACAACCCGGAAAACAGACTCCTAATAGCAAAACCTCTGGGACTGGCTCTCCAGATTGGGCACTTTGGGCACAGTTTTAAGGTTCATCTTCTCACCTTGAAAAATGACTTTTTGGGGGTGCCTGGGTGGCTCAGTCGGTTAAGTGTCCGACTCTTGATGGTGACTCAGGTCATTCATGATCTCATAGTCCTGAGGTAGAGCCCCACATCGGACTCCACATGTTGGGCACGGAGCCTGCTTAAGATTCCCCCCTCTCTCTCTCCCTCTCAAAAAAAAAAAAAAACTTTGGGGTGCCTGGGTGGCTAAGTCAGTTAAGTGTCCGACTCTTGATTTTTGGCTCAGGTCATGATTTCATAGTTCATGGGTTGAGCCTCATGTTGGGCTCTGTGCTAACAGCACGGAACCTGCTTGGCGTTCTTTCATCCTCTCTCTCCGCCCCTCCGCTGCTCCCTCTGTCTTTCTCAAAAATATATAAAGCAAATATATTTGCTTCTCTGCATGGCCAAGACTTAACATGCATTGGGGGTGGAATCTTTTTTGCTACCACTCACAGCTTCTGTGGCAGGAGCTCTGCAGGGGTATTCCTTCATGTGTTCATATATCTGCTCAGCCAGCATTTTTTGGCTGTCTCCTAAGGGCTGCTGAAATACAAGCTGCCTCCATGGAGCTTATATTCTGGAAGTGTTTGATAACCGCAAGGCCAGATGATCCGTGTTTTATTTTCTGAGTACTGTTTTATGGTTTTCTATTACCTGGCCATTTTTGCTAATAACCTAGATGGTTCCAACTCCTAATTTAACCCTCTTTCCAGAATTGGCTTTTGTGGATCTATAAAACTGGGAGGTTTGCTTTTGAGGACTATGTTGGTTAGCCAAAGAGATTTTTCTTATCGTGAAATATTTATTGTAAGAAAACTTTAACTACCCATTTAGAGCAAGTTGGGATTTGACATACCTGGAGCATTGTGTCACATTTGGTTAATGATAGATTTATAAGGCAACATGTATCAGCCTTAATCCTTTAGTTATTTGACTTTGCCGAGGATGAAAATTCCAATAATTTTTTGTTTCAAGCAGACTTTTATATATCCAGAACCCATAAATCTCCCTGTGCCTTGAGATAAACATCTGACTGAACTCTGGGTTACCCGGTCATCTTTTGAGAAGTGAGCCAAGGAAGAAGAGACCCCATTTTCCCTCTACCTAATAATAAAAGACTATGTGACAATGCATATTTGGAGTAGGCAATATTTATGTAAGAGAACCTTTTTATATTTTATAACATTGCTAATTTCTAATATTCAGACAGCTAGAAAGGAAAAGTTAAGAAATAACCTCAAAATTTGCCAGAGCAGGTCTGTGGTAGGCTAACGGGTGAACCCCAAAAATGGACTATGGCGGTGCCAGCCAAGGCTTTACCAGTAAGGCAATCACTATCCATTATGGTCGTCATATCAATTATACATTCTCTGGCATCAAACACTAAATCAGCTGAAATGATGGGCTTGCCTTTGGCATGTTTCCCTGGGGAAATAACTGAGAAAACGTAATAACTCACACAACCAATTTTGTAAAGTACCCCAACTTTTGGAGGAAGGCTGGGGTATAAATTCTAGGTGGATAGATATAATTTGCACCCAAGGTCCCCCTAAAGTGTTCCCTCACTTGAAGTCAAAGTCCAAGTAGATTGGACCTTGGGTCCTTTGTGACTTTTAGGGTGTAGGCATTTGATCTCTCTTCCCGTTTGAAGATGCCTACTCCATATGTCCTCAATTGAAACAAAAACCAGAGCTATCAGAATTAAGTTTTATCGTACAATTTCACAATGAAGTAATCTCAATATATGTCTGACTCCATCCTCCCATTAAGTCTCTCTCTGGCCCCTCATCCCACTCTCCTTTCTCTCCTCAAAAGGTGAATCTATAATGGAGAAAACTAAAAGGGCCATTAGAGGAATAAATAAAACTTAGCTGAGAACTCTCCTTGTCTGGGAAGACTTCTAGAATAACACATCATTGTAATTCTTTTGCTGTGGACCTTTTAGCATGTCTTGTATTCACTTGATAACTTCTGTTTTTTACTTAAAATGTGAATAGCTTTTGTTCCTACATTATTAAAACCTGAGCCAGGTACAGAGTTGCAGAATTGGTCATGACCTCGTAAACTGTCCTATTCTGCTATGAAGCCACAGACACAAGCTTGCATGCAGATCCGTGTGTGTGTGTGTGTGCGCGCACATTCTTACTAGGTAAAATGTAGAGGAGCTGACCCACCACTGCCAGGTATAAGCATTTCTCCAAGAAGACATATTAAAGACAGCGGATTAAAAACAAAATAGCTTCTGCTATTGTATTCTATTCCACTCATCTCTGCTTTACTCTTGTAAGAATTTACAATAGGCTGGAGAAACTGGAAGTGTGGCATCTAAGTGTATCCAACACAGGGCAAAGTGGAGTGGAAATTAAGCACTTTTCCAGGCAATTTAATGTCGACATGAAAATGCCAAGTTACATAAACATCAAGGAGAATTTCAGGTGCCTGTGGTTGTATATTTATATACATCTTAAATTTTCGTCAAAATAATGTATTTTCTGTTTATTTTCTATGTGGCATAAAGGCCTGAAGTGAATCAGTATTTATATTTTTGCCTTTCTATTTTCAAAATTCTAGTGAGTTGATGTTACAAAGAGATAAAGTTGCAATTGTAGTAACCAGGATCTAGGAATTGAATGAGAACATTCCTAACTAGGGTTCTCTTCCTTTGTTCATTTCATTTTACAAACACAGACCTTCCAGGCAAATAAAAAAAAAAAAAAAGTAAATGAAACAACCAAGTTAGATTTTTATTTCATCTCTAGAAACTACAGAAAGAGTATTTGCATCGTATATTAAATTGACCATAGTGCCAGAACCTTAGGATACTATATTACATGATCACTAATCTATTATTATTGTACACATACTTACACATAGGCATAAATACATACTTTGCATATAAACATGTGCAAGCATATTTCACTTGGACTGAAAAGTTATTTACAACTCTGTCTGGAGATACATACAACAGTGATTAACAAGTGCATAACCAATCTACAACACGCAGATTAAAACTAAATAAACAGTGGAAGAGTTTATTTTAAAACAGTTACAAGATGTTTTATATTTCTCTGCTGTCCTGAGCTGCATGTTTGAGAATTCATCCTTCATAAAAACCACATGCAAGTCTTTTTGATGGTGAAACAATTGACTTCCAACAGCCACATGCCTGCACACATCCTCAGAGTATCTCCCAGAGCCCACACAGCAACTCAAAAGGAGAAAGAGAAAACTGTGTGTATACACATAGTATACATGTGTAATATACATGCATGCAATATATGTATGCGCACTATATATACACATTATGTGTGTGTGTATATATATATATATATAATTTCACATATACTGTGCTGTTCTTTTTGGAGAAGGGTTTTTTGTGAATTGGAAAAGATTTGGGTGGGAAACAAAGATTTCAAGCAATAAAATTGTTTTGTTTTTATTATTGAAGACTCATGAACAAGAAACATGAGTAACTCATCAAATCATTCCATAGTCCTGTTATCTTTCAATTAAAACTTGTGTCAATCCAGATTTGTATTGTTAGAACCCTAGTGCATCAAGAATTCTTTTTTTGTTTTGTTTTAATGTTTATTTTTCAGAGAGAGAGAGAGAGAGAGAGAGACAGACAGACACAGGGTACGACTCGGGGGAGGGGCAGAGAGAGAGGGAGACATAGAATCCAAAGCAGGCTCCAGGCTCCAAGCTGGTCAGCACAGAACCCAACGTGAGATTCGAACTACTGACCGCGAGATTATGACCTGAGCTAAATAAAGTTGGATGCTTAACCAACTGAGCCACCCAGGCACCCCAAGAATCCTTTTTTAATGTAATCATGGTGATTCAGCTCATTAAGAGGAGTATTAGATCAATCTCACCAGTTTGCCTTATTCTGTGTCACAGGCAAATTTTGTGATAATATATGAATTCCACGACCCTTGCCTTTTACACTGTATTGCCAAAAGACATAAAAAGCCTCTGATTCTTCAAAAAATATGTAGTGATTTTTCTCATAGAGCTGAAGACAAGCACAGATGAGCCAAGTTAGTGCCACAATCATAAGCTACATGTCTATACTAGAGGTATTTTAGAAGCAAAGATGGGCCTTTGGGGTTCACTGCATCAACCCTGCTTAGCAAGTCTGAACCTTCTTTTCTGGGAAGACAAATCTCCACCTGATATGCTCACTTAGACCCGTTGCTTCCCTCAGTTTTCCTTGTAACTTATTCCAGCTGTTTATTTCCATTTACATGAACAGGCTGCGGCAGTGTTCTGGATTTACTCCTCTTTGCTCATGTTTAGATTCTGCCCCATAACTTCTGAATCCCCTCACGGCAGGGAAACATTTCTCTTCTCCGAACTTTATGCAGCGATTTGGTAATTCCCGTTCCCCAGTTTACTTTACTGATTGTCAGATGCTTTAAATATGCTCCCTCAAAAGTAATCATTTTAATTTCTTTACCTGAATTATAAGTTGCTTTTCCATATACTTCCCAAACACGGTGACACTTAAATCGAAATGAGTAGCTGGATAAACTTCTTAGTGTGAAACTATTGACTTCACACTTGAAGAATTATTCCTTGTAGACAGGTGAATTTCAACTCATATACTGAGCTTTTGATTAGTCACCTTCCTTCCAGGGCCCTGCTCGTCTCTTTTGCAGGTGTTGTAAATACTTCTCAAAGTTGAATGACTGTTGAAATTGGTGTATAAAGACAAGGGTAGTGGTTACAAGCACAAGCCTTACAGCCAGACGGCTGAAGTTCAAAGCCTCCTTTTTGTGCCTCTTAGTTTTCCTCTATAGAATGGGGACAATCCTAGGTTGCTTGGGAATATCAAATTAATCTGTATGCATAAAAGGGCTTACCACACTGCCGGGTGCTTAACAAGTGCCATAAATGTTACCTCTTTGGTGTTGGTTATTGGAATAAGATCGTTTTATATTTGTATTTTTTTAACATTTGACTTTTAAGTAATTTCTACACCCAGTGTGGGGCTCGAACTTAAAACCCTGACATCAAGTGTTGCATGCTCTACCTACTGAGCCAGACAGGAGCCCCTTTATATATCTATTTAGACAATACCTTTATAGACGTAATGTCTGGCCAAGGGCTCTCTCGAATCTGTAAAGACCTAGAAGCTACAAAGGCTTCAGGAAACCAACCAGGGAGTTACTTATTGGAACCAACTTAAGCAAAACAGTATCTAGGTATCTCTGAATTTCTGCATCTACCTTTGATTTCAGCAATCTCTGAAGAAGTGTAAAGAGGTCTGTCAATAGACACTTAATCTTCTTCCCTTTTCTCTACAAGTAAAGATACCATCCAAGAAATGCCTGCTTTATAAACAACAGTGTAAGGATATGGAAAGGAAAGGGGGTGTATTTTTTTTTTCATAGCTAAGAAAGAGTAAGCAAGTCCTTCCTGAATGTGGGCCCAAATCTTCTGTCCATACCTCTGAGTTTCTCAGAGAAAACCGTGCAGCGAAAGACATGATTTGTAACTCATGTTCTGTCCAACATCTGTACTCTGCCATCCTAGGTGACTGAGAATAGCTAAATTCTTCAGGAAAACTAAGAATTCACTCACTGCACTACCATTTGTAAAACATTCTTGGTGGTAGGCTTTTAAAAATCTATTACAGATTGCCCTGCTCTTAATGTAACAAAATCTAACTGCTGATTTATCCTGGACTGTCCTCAGCACCCGTAATTGACCAAGTCTATTGACCCCAGCACCAAACAGCATTAGATTGCCACAATTGGAGGTTTTTAAATGTCTATTCTCTAGTTGTCAGCAGTCACTCACCTTGACAGGCAAGTATCCTACCTGTAACCAGCCTCTCACACCCTATCTCTGTCCCTCATGTTTGCAGCTTCAGAAGCCCAATAACCAACCAACACCAAAACCATGTGCTGGTGGGCGCCTGGTGGTTCAGTCCAGTAAGCGCCCGACTCTTGATTTAGGGTCAGGTCATGATCTTGCAGTTGGTGAGATCGAGCTCCTCATTGGTCTCTGGGCTGACAGCATGGAGCCTGCTTAAGATTCTCTCTTACCCTCTCTCTCTTCCCCTCCCCAGCTCACACACATTTCGCTCTCGCTCTCGCTCTCACTAACTCGAGGGGAAAAAAACACAGCACTGGAGAAAATGTCCAGAATTCTTCATTTTATATATGATTTCTATACATCCTTGGGTAACCCCAGTGTCCTAGATAAATAACAGACAAAGGTATTGGTATAGTCTAAGTTAGGAGCCAAGAAGTTCCATTAGTATAAAAGTTCAGATCTGCTTGATAAGCTACTAGCCTTGGAGTGCCTGCTGACAGCATGGAGTCTGCTTGAGATTCACTCTCTTCTTCTCTCTCTGCCCCTCCCCACCTTGTGCGTGCGCTGTCTCTCTCTCTCTCTCAAAATAAACATTTTAAAAAAACTGACCAGTCTTGATGAAGAGCTGCTACTTATAATCTCAATCAGTAATGCCTTCTGCTGTAGATTCTGGGTTAAAGTGTAACTAGTATAAAAAGCCACCAGGACTTTCCATACTGCATATGTGAAGAAGGGTATTGGACTGGTCCGGTGTGTGTGTGTGTGTGTATTGCTGTATAGCAAACTACCCCCGAACTAAAGGAGTTAAAATAACATGCGTTTGTTACCTCACTCTCCCTGTGATTGAAGAATATGGGCATGGTTTAGCTGGGTTTTCTTCTTCCCTGTCTCTCACAGGCTGTATTCAAAACATTGGCCCAGGGAGTGTGGTCTCATCTGAAGGTTTGCCGAAAGGTACACTCCCAAACTCGCTTGGTGGTTGTTGGCAGGATTCAGCTCCTCAGGAGCTGTTGTCCGTTCCTCTCAGACTCTTGGCCACAGGCCACCCTCAATTCCCTGCTACATGGGCCTCTCCCAAATGGTTTGTTTCATCAAAGTATGCAAGTTGAGAAGGCAAGAGAGTGTCTTGTAGCAAAGATGGAAGTCAGTCTCTTGTAACCTAATCACAAGTGAATTCTTATCACTTTTGCTACATTGTTTTGTTAGAGGCAAATCCCTAGTTCCAGCCAACATTCAAGGGGGAGGGGATTACACAAGAGCGTGATCCCCAGAGGCATGAATCACTGAGGTCACCTTAGATGTTGGTTGACCACAATACCTTTCTGCATCTCTTAGCTACAGCTCAGAACTCCAGCACTACCCCCTCCTGTGGGTCTTTTTTCATTCCTGTTGTTGCCACATTTGGTTTGATGCTTCTTTTGGGTGCCTCTCTTCCTACAGATAGAGACTGCCCTCTGTTGAGTGAGTTCTAAATGGGACCCGATGCAATACGTAAATGACATTCCTTCTAGCTCACTTTTTACTGTGAAGAGGAACCTTATGTGCATGGACACAGGTTACTTACAAACATCTTTGTATTTTCAGACATCTTTAACATGCTTAGTATTTTCAGACATCTTTAATGTGCCTTAGAATTACCCATTTAATAGATTCCCCTTTTATATGCTTTTTACCTGTATATAACATATCCACCTATAGAAATTATAACCAATTAAAACAGTGTCCCCCAATCTTGCCAAATTTGAAAATACTTGGAACGATTACTTCTATCCTCCATGTGATTATAGCTGTGCTTCTAGATTCCATCTACTTAGACAATACATAATGACTGAAAGCTGTGAACTCTATTTTTTGTGCATTTTTTAAAATTGTTGGTTGCAAATATAATGTATTGTCAAGTTAGCTAACATACAGTGTCTACAGTGTGTTCTTGTCTTTGGGAGTAGATTCCCATGATTCATAGCTTACATACAGCTTCCAGTGTTCATCCCAACAAGTGCCCTCCTCAGTGCCTGTCACCAATATTGCCCTCCCCCCTCGGCCTCCCCCCATCAACCCTCAGTTTGTTCTCTGTATTTAAGAATCTCGTATGGTTTGCCTCCCTCTCTGTTTGAAACTATATTTTTCCACTTCCCTTTCCCCATGGTCTTCTGTTGACTTTCTCAAGTTCCACATATGAATGAAATATCTTATGTGCATTTAAAAAATAAGACCTGTTTATTTTTTCTGTCTGAGGATAGTGCTCAAGGTGCATAACAGGTCTATTACAATCTCCAGAGTTTCTGGCCCGAGTTGGAGAACCTCTGAGTGACTTCTCTGGGCTGAGGTCAAGAACTCAAATGTCCATGGGGACAAGCGGACAACAAAATGAGCAGAGTAGGCAGGACATAAGAAATGGGCTTCTTCCGTTCCTTAAAAAAATTATTTTTAATGTTAGAGAAGTGGACTGTGAGTCAGGGAGGGGCAGAGAGAGAGACACACAGAATCTGAAGCAGGCTCCACCCTCCACGCTGTCAGCACAGAGCCTCATGTGGGGTTCGAACTCATGAACACCGAGATCATGACCTGAGCTGAAGTAGGACACTCAACCGATGGAGCCACCCAGATGCCCCCTTCCAATTCTTTCTTGAAACATGAGGTTATCTTTTGCTTTCCCAAATTTGATAGGAGTATGGAAAAATGTATCTCTACAATTAAAGTCTACAGAACAAGCACAATGATAAATGGCACCTGATGTGGAGCCTTAACATCAGGGACTAACAGAGAATGGGGAGGACTGCAGCAAACCTGAAACAGGTCTTGTCAAAAGAGGGCAACTGTTACTTAGCTCCAGCTGATTGTTGCCAGATCAACTAATTTCCCAAAAGATGCTGAGTATTCAGGATTTTGTATTAAAAAACTCATGTGTTGGTTCTATTTATTTTTTTCAATAGATAGAAGTTCAGCTTCAATTTAGTAGATCCAGTCACAGAACTGTCACCCATTTGTAAGGCAGCTCACTCCGTGTTGTCAAAAGCTACATCTGTAGGAAACTTTTTATTCAGGTTGAATCAATATACAATTCTTGGTAAATTTCAGACATTGGCCCTAAGTCTCTGCTCAAGAGCTACAGCAAGAATCTCATCACTTCTTCCCAGGAGTGCTCTAAAAATCAGAGGCTAATGAATGAGCATGTTATCTCACCCTACATGCTTATTTCTACATCACAAATACTTGGTTATTCTAAGAGTTCCTCAGGTATCATAGAGTTCTCCTCTGGAGCAATTCCAGACCAGAGATATTCCTCTTAAAACATGACACCAACCCTGCAAAACGCTCTAGGCATGGTCTAACCAGTACAAAGGGCATTTCCTCTCTTTTTCTGGTTAAAGTCTATCATAGAGGGTGACATCCAGTTAGATCACTACCTCCTAGTGAGACAGTCACAGACCATGCAACCAGACTGTCTTGGGCTCGAAAACAGGTTCCCCCACTTTTTAACCTAGGAGACGTTCGGCAAACTAGCTAATTTCTCAGTGCCTCAGTTTCTCCATTTGCAGAATGGGGACATTAAGTGCACCTGCCTCATCAAGTTGCCCTGAGAATTAAATGGGTAGATCTGTGGAAAGCACTTAGAATAGCACATAGCAAGTGCTCTGAAAGTGATGATAATTAACGTTGTTACTGTTACTATCATCCCCATGATCCCAAAATAGACCATCTAGTGCTCATCTTGGTTACTAATAAAAACACCAAGCCATGGTAGCAGCTGAGTCCTGCCAGCATGCCTCTCTGGAAACTGCCATTGGTTGGGCGACTGGCACAAAGCTATCTGATCCTATTATGAACTTGGTGTTCTCCACCATGTCCTTGAGCAGGGCTGTCAGACACCAGGGAACCGTGCTAGGCCTAGAGAACACACGGATAAAGAAAATAGGGTCTTTTTTCCTCAGCAGGGTCACCATATAGCAGAGACAAGTGGCGAAATAAATAATGCCTGGGAGACACCTATGCACAAAAACCACCAAAGGGTCCCCAGCTTTCACTCCACAGTCTCCTGTTGAATTTCTCTAAATATTCTACAATGAAAGGGAACCAGAGAAATGCATTTCAAATGGATTTGTAAGGTTGTTACTTACGAGGAACTTCATCTTTCGTACATACGTACTCGGGAGGTCTGTCCTGGGACTTTGACCTCCCATTTGTGTCAGGAGGTATTTGTTGTTTTTGCGAGTGTGGCGGTATTTTACTTGCAAACAAAATTACTTGTGTAAAAGTCACTTGAGTTCTCCGTCTCTGCTCCACGAGAGTTTTTAAAATCCATTTGGATGGAGTCTTTGATCTTGTTACTGGACCATGAGTATAGTAAACTGAAAATTAGAGTCCACCTTGAAATGTGTTAATGGAGTCAACTCAGATACCCATATACACCCCATTCCAGAGTGTCTCCTCCGGCTGGTGGGGAGGGCTGCCATCGCAGTAGTAGACCAGCCCTCTGCTGTGCACATTCCCTCAGACCCAGAGACTGTTTTCTTTTAAATGCCATTAACAGTCTCTTTGATTTTTATTGGTCACAAAGGTTATGTTTGCCTTTGCAGTGATCTCATTCTTGTCTAGTAGTGCCACAATAAATGGGAACAGGCATCAAAGAGATGAAATCATTCAACCCACGAGCATGTACTTGACCTACATAAAAAATGTCCTAGGTCCTGTTTTCTCCCCGGTTTACACCTTGGATTGGAAATGCTAGACTTGGATTGCTTGGTTTTTCAAATTATCGACCAAAATGTTCCCTTCTGTTGGTTCAGATAACCAAGGAAAATTGACTCTATAAAGTTGCTTAATGTGTTCAGCCTCTTCATAAACAGATAGGTTGCTAGAATGTGATCTTGCCAGCATTTGATAATCTCTGGATCCTGAATTACTGGAGAAAGAAATACACTAAAGTAGGTATCGGGAACAAGGCCAAATCGTGCTCTGTCATTCAGTGTCCAAATTTGTCACCCAATAAGTTCCTATTTTTTCATTCAAAGAACACCTAACTGGACAGCCTTTACCTGCCAATTGCCACTTACAAAGAGAAGTTGTGTTGCTTTGTTTTTAATTAAGCACACATTATCAGAACTTTTGAGCCACATGAGAGGGCTAATAGTGCCTAAGTTAACATAATTCCATCCAAAAGCTAAGAAACAAAGACTCAGACAGCAGACTCCTCTGAAGTGTCACTACTCACATATTCTGAAAGGAATTTCTAGATCAGTGATACTACCTTCAGGGAGTCCTCGTAGTGAACCACTACAGTGAAATATTCAGATTCACAGTCTTGGAAAGCCCTTTCCAGTTGCAGATTTCCTCTGTTGCCTCAAAAGAGAAACAAGTCCATTTTCTTGGGCATTGAGGTGTTCCCCAGCCTGGCTTTTCTGCCCGGAAAATGCCATTTTCGTAAAGAGCTGTCATGCTTCGTGTCCTTTGGCGTATGATTTAGCTGTTCAGGGAAAGTGTAGGCTGCTCTTGCTCTCTCAGTGCTTGGTGGTATGTGTTTTTGTTTTATTAAATCTTTAAAACACTGAGCTTGTTGTTTATGACCTCCATATATTCTTTTGTTCTTTTCCATGACTGGTTAGATCACATTTTTTTTTCTCCCTTTGTAAAAATATTAGTGCCTTTCTAAAGAACATCATGGTCTCCTGAATGGCTGCATAAGACAGCGGAGGAATGTGTTGAGCTCAGTGTTAGGTCTGTAGAGCCCTGTGACCCAGGGCTGCTTCACTGATAGGAAATTTCGAGGCTTCGCAGACACAAAATTGGAGATCTTCCCGCCCTTGCCAGGCTTGTTGTGACAAATCCGAGATCTTTGGATAGTAACCAGAGCTTTTTGTAAGATAGAGATACCAAATGGTATATGTTCCAGTTGCAAACACTTGTTACTGCAAGTTGCTAAGAAACCCCCAGTTAACTGGAAGTAAGGTCTCCCCAGGCTTCTCTGAAGCCAGCCCCCAATGTCAGGTAAATACCATCGAGTCTAGTGCTCCAAGGCCGCCCCACTGTACACACCTCCTATGTCCCCTGGAGCCGCTCATCAGTGGATGAGTTGCCATTCTGCCCAAAAGGTTCAATTAATCTTGCATACAACTAGGCTACCGTTCGGTGACACCCAACTGAACTTGTTCCTGTGCATATAGTATCTTGCAGCCCATCTTGGACTATTAGTTTTGGCAAGTACACTACAGCGTATAATAAATCATGGAAGGAAAAAAGCTTTTTGGCCTAACGTGGCTCAGCCTGCTGTAATGTCAGAATACAGAAAGCAGTTCTGTTTTTAGACATCCTTTTACTAACCCAACATTCATAATTTATGATTTCACTGTAAAATTCCTGCAACATGACACCAAAAGTAGTGCTGCCCTTTAATTAAGTACTCTGGGTAGAAAAAAAAAAAAAGGTGAAACTGATGGGCAAAACATGTCTGTGTGCACAGTGATTGATCGTGATTACATCTTTATGAACCCAGCCTAAAGGTCTCAACTTCCTGATGGGTGAAGTCTTCTACAGGGTTACTTCCTGAGTCTGCAACTAACAAAAACTGGAGATAATTTGGAGGCACAACTTAGAAAGATTGAGGATTTAAGCCAGCATCTGTCTATACTTCATGGTCTACATGACATCCATCATCTTCATGATAAGAACCTATGACCAAATTTCAAGCCGTGCTCATATTTAGAGACTGTACACAGACACGAAGGGTCGGGGATAAGGTCTCTCTGAGGGATCCCAGTGGTCATCTGGATTTTTGTTTGCTTTTTGAGGAGTTGAGAGAGGAGATGACCAAAGGGACCTCTGGCCCCATTGGTATGTGCATAGAGTATTCTAGCCAGAAGAGGACCTTGACCTATTCTACTTTTACATTATTCCTTTTGTTTTCCCCTTGGTTGAAAATAGGTTAGGAGATAAGGTAACATTAGGAGATAGAATCCCAAGTGTGGTGCTCCCCAACAGTAACTCGTCGTGGTTAAGAGTCTAGTTTTATCCTTCCTCAGGTACTCACATCAACCCAAGTTGAGAACACCTTACTGAAAAGTGATGAGGGTCGCGCATGTATATGCAATACTTCAGGTTCCTTGAAGGGTAATAATTCTGAGATTGTAGTAGTACTTGTATTAAAGTAAGCCCGCTGCTTGCTAGAAGTTCCACCCTCAGCCACAATTACAGCAACCAAAACAAAAACTTGGTGAAATGATGCCCCTTAATCATCATCGCAATGCTTCAGAGATGACCATTCTCGAGAATTCTGTTGATCCAACACACATGTTATTTTCTCATGTTTTTGCAGATTTGGGCCGGGCTTAGTCATCTATTGGTACGGCTTTATCCAGGAACTGGACTGTAACCGGGAAAGGGGCATCCTGCTCAAAGCCTGTTTCCCCACGGACATTGTCACCTTATGCCATAGCCTAGCTTGACCCCGATGGTCCTGGAAGAGAAGCCGGGAGGAAAAGGTGAATCCGGAAGCAATTTTACTTTCCTGCAATGTAAACTCCTGGCACCATCTGCCCTGAACTTGAGCTGAACTCGGGCTGCCCGTGGCCACGCCACTACCTCTTTAGACAAACATATCAAGAGTTTCTGTTTTCCTTCATCCCTTGCTGATGTGAACAGCCAAGAACTACAGACACAACCCACTCATTATCAGCATTTCTGTCTCTGTCAAACAGTTAGTTTATAGATAGTCATAATCTTTCTTCCTTCCGGATGGTTTCTGCTCATACTGAACAAAAGAAGAAATGTGGAGACTTGAAAGGTGTGATTTTTCAATTCTCCTCCCAGTTCCCGAACCACCCCCTTATTTTTTTTCTAAGCCTCTATTCATTCTTTCTCCCTCCCCACCTCCCCCCCGATGTCTTCACATACTCTCACAGGTCCCCAGTGTTAAATTACCATCATCGAATAATCTAGCACAATCATACCAGATTGGAAGACATGGAGGCTGAAACTGGATTTCTGCTCTCACCTGCCAGGCTCCAGTAGACCTCGATGGTAGCCTCTGCTTGTTTTGTCCAGTCTTTACGGTTTCCTGACTTCCCTGGCATTGAGCCACGCTGAAAAAATAGACTCGATGAGAATTTCCTCTTTTTATGATACTTATTTGAACACCAAAGATTTTCCATTTATCTCATGTAAAAGTATTGGTTACATTGTGTCTGGAAACCACACTCCTTTGGGGACAAAAGGGAGACCATTGAAGCATGGTGCCAGCCTGGGCAAAAGTTTATTTTTAGACACGGCTACTTGTCAGTATGAATGGTAGTCAGTATTTTTATGCGTACAATTTTTTAAAAGCACATTCTGTGCACGGCTTTGTATCTGCATTTTATATGACATAATAATTACATAACAATCAGATAATTTAGGTATTAGAAATGTTCAGCTTTGAACGAACTAAGTGTACCAGAAATAAGCCTAGAGAGTTTTCCAAATAAGCAAAATAAAAGGGATTTTGTATTTGTTTGCTTTTATCTACTCAGTTTTTACACGGCTAACCAAGTTTTGATTTAAAGCAAAACATCAATAAATTCATTATAAACCTATCTTTTGGGAGGTTAAAAACTTATCTATACCTGAAAATGTACTTAGAAAAGACTTGTCCCCATGTTGAAAATCTATCATTCTTTTATAATGAACAGATGAAATTGGGAAATATTAACAAAAATAGAACTTCTGCAACCACCTCTAAGTTATATACATGGCTTGCTTCTTTCAAAAGATAAAATCCACCATTTGCGCCCTGTTAATTTTGTACCTAAGGAGGTTTGCAAATAAGTCTGCCAGCTGCCTTTCCTTTTGAAAGGCAGACGTGTGGATTTTAACTCTGTAGTGGGTTGCATTCCACAAAAAAGGAGGAGGAAAATGAAATGGGAAGGAGGTCTCTGTGGTAGACTTGTGTGTCAGCGTAAAATTATCATGCAGGTTTTGGGAGTGAAATAGAATCATGTGAAACTACTGTTGTCTTTGCACACGCGTGCACACAAATGCACACACTTTAACACTGTTGTTAAGAAACAGTTTTCGTGGCATGCTCTAAACTGCTTTTTTCTTCTTGAGGAACGAATTACATTTCATCTGCACAGATGTTGAAAAGCCTGTTAAACCCTTGTCAAGGATTTGTTGGTTTTGCATTAAACAAATTTATGATGAGGGCGCACAAATAAATTTAAAAAACAAGAAGAGGTGCTTGCATTTCGTATTCCTGCTTATACCTGGTGCCCTGACATAATGTGTTATAAGAAGGTACTGGTATTCTCTGGCAACGCCACCACCTCCTGTTGATGAACAAGGTCTTAAAATGTGGCCCTTCAACATGGGAACAAGACCAGTAAGCCATACATAGGATGATAAAGTTCTCAAGTTTCAAAACTAAGTTTTTTTCCCACCTGAAACGAATGTGATTATTCTGTCTACCACTCTTCAGCTGGAAGGGTATAGGGAGACAAGAGTAGTGTTCCCAAATTGGAAACTCCAAGCCTCCTTGTTCTTTTTCCTTCTATGGTAGAAATCTTTATCTGTGTTAAACCGGTGTGTGTTGTTTACTTGTTTGTTTTTTTAAGACAATAAAAACGGCCCTGGAAAGTAGACAGGATGCTTTTTGTTGTTGTCGTCGTCATTAGAACATTAACATTAAAGCCAAATCTTGTTTTATGGAGCATTCTGCAAACTGCAGTAATGAATTATGCCAACGCAGAAAAAAGCAGGAGTGTGTGGACAATGTAAAAACGAAATGATGTTCTCTCCGGTGGTTAGAGACTTGCCAGGCGTCTGCTGTCACAAAGACCCCATGTGAAGTGTGGCAAGGGATCCGCTCAGTGCAAAGCTGATCTAGCACGGATAACTTAAGGTGACTTCATAGGCTCCTTTCTACCCTTACCGCCCCCCCCCCCAAAAAAAAGTGAGATTTTTTTTCTTTCATCTGCCTTCTAGTGAGGTGTATGTCAACTCTTCTCAACACTCCTAAAGGGAAAAGCTTCGGGGTCCAAAGCAGAAAGCTGGATCTCCAGGGGAAACAATTTTCTTTTAACTATAGGTGTATGTACCTGATCATTATCAGCAGGGCTTGGTTCCATCCTGGAAAAGATGATAAATGGTTGGTCTTTGGGGGGTGCATTAACTCAGGCCAGGAGGGGATTGCTTAGAGTCCTGGATGAGGTCGTTCACTTAAATGGTCCCTGGTGGGCCACGCTAATTAGCACACAGCACCCAAGTGAACGGTTCATCCACTTGCCTCTCACTGAGAGCTCCACGTGCTGTTGCTTGGCCCCTGTGGAACCGAGATACCTTAGGTGTCTGCTCTTTTTAACATGCAACGCACTACAGACCTAGTGTTTCAACTGATTTAAATGCTTAGTGTCTTCATAGGCTGCTTCTCTTCACCCACCTCCTCCCTCTCCTTTTTCCCCTTCACTAACCTTTGCCAAGTTCCTTCCATGTGGACATGTATTCTGTGCTTTCTCACTACATTTTCTCACCCTTTTTTTCTCTCCGGAAAACCATCCCCAGACCAAAATGCATTTCATCTAACTCCTGATGCAGAGGTCTTCGGGGTGGGGGTTAGCAGGTAGCTGGTACACCTTTGAAGACTCCTAAAATTTCTCAGATAAGATTTTACAGGGTCAAACAGGATGTGAGGTTTAGGCTGTCAGGACATGTGGCAAACGGAGCCGAAAGAACCTGTGAGGTTTACAGCTACTTTCGGCCAGAGTGGTGGTAATGGTATTCTGTCTGTGGATGAAACTTAAAGAAATGGGAAAATACCTGTATGATTTCACTAGAGAAACGCTCCTAGCTTGTTCATTTTTGGGAGCGGCTGGCCATTTTCCATGTGATCTGCTGGGAGCAAGTCTTTGCAGAGTAGAAATACTTTGTGGCAGGGATAGGAGGAGAAAATCCCACAATTGGGACATTGTTTTCCGCCCCCCAACTAAGTTTTTATTTTTATTATTTTGAGAGAGAGAGATAGCAAGCAAGGGAAGGGCAGAGAGAGGGGGAGACAAAATCCCAAGCAAGCTCTGCACTGTCCGTGCAGAGCCTGTGTGGGGCTCAAACCCACAAACCGTGAGATCATGACATGAGCCCAAATCAGGAGTCAGGCGCTTAACTGACTGAGCCATCCAGGTGCCCCGGGACATTCTTGATGAGGGTAAAGGAGCAAAGTTAGCTTATCGAGAGAGGAAACCAAAAGGCAAACAATGACGAGTCTGCCTGCAATGTCTCCATTTATAGCGAAGCACTTCTCCGAATGTGTCTGTAAGGTCACTCTTAGGTAAAGGAAGGGTGACAATGACAAAGTTTGGACTCTCTGATTGTATTGCCCCAAACGAACCTTCCCATATAAGGTAAACATGATCTTTTATTAAGAACATGCCTGGATTCCAAAGATTAAATAAGGAAGATGGAATTATGAAATAATAACCAGAACAGCTTGGGTTCCCCTTGTGGTTTTCACTTTCCTGCTATTGTTTTGAATATGGCTGTGAGACAAAGAGCTGCTTAGGTCAAGCACAATAAATTAGAGTTTTCATACAATAGTAATCCACTAAAATGATTTCAAAGCTTGATCAAAGTACTTCAAAAAGACTTTAAAAACTTTTCCACAATACAGCGGGAGGGGAAATGCTCATTTGATGCCTTAATTCATTTCAGTTAGTACAGCATAGAGCTTGGCATCGTACCTACTTGTTAAAAATCGATCTCATTAGTTAAATAAGTCCAACTTGATCTTACTGTTTTGTGTGTAAATAAAGGAGATTGAAGTTTTCATCTGGTTAACTGGAACAACTAAACATTTGGAGTCACTTGTAAGGAAAAGATACAGTACCATTTTAAAAGAAGCATCATGTAATATTGTGATAGTGAAGGTATTAAGACTAACTCCCTGTGCTTGGAATCAAGTGTCTATCTATGGATTTATTTTGCATCTTAATCATGGCAACCGATGGGTTTTGTTTTTCATTCCTTTTCCCTCATCACTTGGATTTATCTAGAGCTGTCTCAGTTCAAAGGCAAGGATGATGGGAGGTACCCTAGTGATAGCAAACCTAAGCAAATTCGAGGCTCAACCATATATAAAACAGTGTGGGCCTGCAACAATGTCAGCCTCAGCCAAAGACCCATGGTGCTACGCCAACGTAATTTTTATTTTTGAAAAGGAAGGTCATTGTGAGATGCCGACATGAAATATAACCAAGTCAATTAAGTAATAACAATTGAAGTTCAGAGTTTAATTGAGGGCTGAACATGAAGCCAATGACCATTAACCCAAAGCGGTCATGAATTCGCCTGAAAACTGCCTTGGTTAAAGGTATTTCCAGAATAAGTAGCACTTTTTTCTTTAAAAAAAAAAAAAAAAATCCTTTGTCATTTTTATGTTCATTCAACAGATACATTCAGAAAGAACTATTTAGTGTGTTTCTAGTAGACTTTATGTATTTTTAGGTTTTAATGGAAATTTCTCGTATACAGCAAATCACAATTTACATAATCCAAACCACCTCTACAGGAAGCCACAGTTTTGTAGGTAAACCGAGAGATGGAGGCACCTTTTGTCTCAATTGTTGACTTACTTCTTCCTGTAGTTACTTAATGGTGAGATTTCCAAATAGACTATAAGCTCCATAGAGTAGAAACTGTATCTGTCTTGTTTTTGCACTAGCCCCCAGCAGCTAACAGAGTTCCTGGCACAGAGAGGTGCTCAATATATATTGAATGAACAAATGAATGACTACACGTACACTAAGTATGTTCTCATTCACTTGAGTTGAAAAAATGGAAGCTTTTAACTGTCGTCTTCAGCTGAAAACTGTTTACTGGAATCAGAGAAAAGCATCATATATGTAAGTGTTAAAGTATTAATTACTAGGGCGCCTAGGTGGCTCAGTCGGTTGAGCATCAGACTTTGGCTCAGGCCGTGATCTTGGGTTTCGTGTGTTCAAACACCGCATCAGGCTGTCTGCTGTCAACACAGAGCCCACTTCAGATCCTCTGTCCCCCTGTCGCTCTGCCCATACCCTGCTCATGCTCGCACGCACTCTCTCTCTGTCAAAAATAAACATTAAAAACATTAATTGAAAAAATTTTAAGTATGAATAAAGTATTAATTTGGAAACTCCCATCAACCAGAGTATTCTAGAATGCATACTAGTTTTAAGGGGAGTTCATGTGATTTCATTGTGTTTACTTTCAAGTTGGCCTTAGTGCAGTGCTTTTCCAATATATTGCTAAAGAAACTAGAACATTTAAAATTCTTTGTTTCTCTTTTTAAAAAATTAGGCTTAAGGCATTTTTATCTTTACATTTCTATTCAAGATTTAAGAAACAGTTTCCTTTGGGGGTGCCTGGGTGGTTCAGTTGGTTAAGCATCCAACTTCAGCTCAGGTCATGATCTCGCGTTCTGTGGGTTTGAGCCCTGCATCTGGCTCTGTGCTGACAACTCAGCCTGGAGCCTGCTTCGGATTCTGTATCTCTGCCTCTCTCTCTCTCCCTCCCTCTCTCTCTGTCTCTCTCTCTCTGTCTCTCTCTCTGTCTCTCTCTCTGTCTCTCCTTCTCTCTCTTTGCCCCTCCTGCTCTTGCTCTCTCTCTCAAAAATAAACATTGAAAAAATTTAATTAAAAAAAATAGTTTCCTCTGAAATCAAGTCAAAGTGCCAATGTGTTTCCAACACAAATTTTGGGATATTCAGTGGAATTCTTAGGTTAGCTGCAAATGGTACTTCTAACTGCTCACTTTTAGAATACTGAGTTCATGGCAAAGTGCTTCCGGGCCATAGGAGTGGCTGACTGGATCAGGAAAGAAGGGTTCTTTGGTCATTTGCCAACAGGATCTGACTTGGAAGAGACACTGTCCGTGAACTGCTCAGTGGGCATTGCTCTTAGTCATTAAGTCAGAGTATATTATCACTTGAAAGCCATAGGCATTTGACACATTTCCTCATATTTTGGAAACTTACAATACCAAAGGAATTGGAACTTCACATTTCTTTGCCAGTTTCCCAGGACTTAATGTGTTAGGGCCAAAAACTGGTGCACGGTTCCTTCCATGAGTATCTGGAGAGAACAGACACCCAGTTACCTCTGATATTCCTCTGTTTCTATGTGATAACTGTCATCTATTTCTAGCATTTAGGCTATTCAAAACACAAATATTTATTGAGTCTCTAATGTATATTTAAAAGTGTTTCATGACTGTGGGGAATTTTAAAAGACCCAATAAAAGGTCTTTCTTTTAAAAAAAATCATTACTTATCAAAATGAAAAAAGGTTGAAATGTTCAGAAAAGTCACAGTGTAATTAGGAAAGAAACCTTTGAGGCTTTTAATAAGCTATTTTAATTCTAGAATCTGGACAGCAACTAGTTCACTGTTTATGCTGGCTGTGTTTGCTAAGAAGGGTTCTGAGACCCAGTTCATCTCATCAGGAAATGATCAGTTATGATCACTAGCTTTTGAAGTGGGTAGTGATCACATAAATGCCACGTATTTCCAATATCTGCCCTAGGCCATTCATATTTAGTGCAAGTATAAATAAACTCAAAGCATTTGGAAAAGAACTCATAATCTTGTTCATCAGTCTGAGCAATAAAACAAGCAGTATTCCTTTCCACTGGGTCTATGACACCAAGTGAACTATCCGTGGCTCAAGTCTGTTCAGTAATTTATATAAGCTAAATATGTCAATAGAAAAATGACTTAAAAACTCAAGATAAACAGTAGAAGGCCATGGATAGTTGTTTGTTTCAGTAAGGTGTGAAAGTTAAGTGACGTTATTGATGAAAAACGCAGGGTCCCTATGCATTTGGTCTGCATAAGGATTTTCAGATTTGAGGATATATTCTATTAGGTAGTTTTACATGCTCCTTGGGTGTTTTCTTTTGCTTTCAGTAAAACCAGGTGGGGGTTTCAAGGTCAGCTGCAGAATGTGCCTTCCTTCTCTTTCATGGTCTTTATATCATCTGGGTATCAATTTACTACATAGTACAATGCATTTCTATAAGGTAGTGATTGTGTATTTGTAGTATTTGTTTTAAAACATGCCCCCCAAAAGAAATGTTAAAATAGTTTCCAGGATAAAGGAGATGGGTATGCTTTACCCAGTAATGTACCTTCGGTTAATATACTTACCATTAAGCCATAAATGATTTTCCTAAAACCTTTTAATTGTGTCAGTTTATTCTAGCAGCTTAAATAATGACCATTGCACGTGACAGATTAGTAGGTAAAAGCCGAAAAATACTTTGTTTGTTAATTTGAATAGAAATACGCATGTTGATTTTCAAAATTAATATTTTTTAAGAAGCGTTTTGCAATAAATGAAAAAGGTAATCAACATAACGGGATAATCGAAAAGCAGAAGAATGAAAGAGACTGCAAAGTGTACATGAATGCTTCGCATGTAAATGTAAAACTCAGTTTTTTGGCAAATTATTTTCATCTTCCTTGCTCCCCTCCCATCCTTGGAAGTGTTTTTGCCATGACAGAGGGGTTAAAAACAGCAGAATGGGGGCGTGGATTTAGCAAAGAAACTCATGTGAAAATGGAATTGCATTTCCCCTCTGCTCCCTGATGATGTCTTAAGAGGTGTGCAGAAAGTAAAATTGAGCCATTAGCAAAGAGGAGACGAGTTTGACTCCTACACTCAGAATTTTAGAATTGAAGGAACCAGAGGTTTCATTGTGCAGGAGGACAAGTGACTTGTCCAAGGTCACATAGCTAACTAATTAGGGGCAGGACCAGAATCTGTAGCTCCTAGTCTCCTGTCCACTGTCCTTTCCACCACAGGGTTGATAATCTATTCCGGAAGGAATTTGCAATACCTTAGGTTTATTATTTACAAAGTAAAGGGTTGCTGTGTATTTTCAAATGAGTGTTCTGAACCTTAGCTGTTTTTGCCCTGCCCTCCTACCCTAATTTTACTTTGACTTTAGTAACCTAAAATTCTTACTGTTTGCTGGCAGTCAGTTTCTTTACATGGCCACTTAGTTTAAGAATGTGCCACTAAGAATGAATTTGGAAACATTTTTAAGACTTCTTTAGTCCCTGGACAATTTATATGTTCACTGGATTTTCCTTCCATTGAAAACAGTCCACAGATGTTATGTGTACCATCTTCTTTTCATGTAAGGATAATATTTAAGCCAATAACAATTCATGAACTTTTCTGATCATCACCAAAAATGGTTAGCATATAATCGCGACCTGGACCCAGTAGAGCCTGGTGACTCACACAGGCTTTGACAACAGACTGGAATCCCTGCTTATCCACTTACAGAAAAGCAAACTCTCCAAAACCTTCAGTTTCTTCATTTGCCCAACTGAAATAATACCTACCACCTAGGACTACTATGAGGATTAAACAAGATTAGTACTTAATGCACCATAAATCATACCTCTAATAAAACTTGTATCATATATTATAATTCTATTATACACTATATAATTAATATTACTACTATCATAGAAGGATCCATTTAATAATGATCTACACCATTAAAAATGTGCATTTTCTGTGCTAATTTAGAAATCAGTATAATGTGGATAGCTTGGCTTATGACTGCTTTTGAAACTCGTTTAGAAAAAAGCCATTTTTCCAAAAGTTAAGAGACCGGTGGAACAAGACCCTCCTTTGACTGTGGGCATATGCTCAGTTGATTGTTTTCACAGACAGATGTCTAGTTTACCATTCTTTTGCTCTGGAGGAGGAGCTCAGAGGCAGTGAGCCCATGTTGGTTTCAATAGTGACCATAGCCTCTGCCATAAATACAACTTGGGCAGCAGGGCAGCACAGAACGCGGCTGGCACATACCCGTCTGACTGACGGCCCAAGTCCACCGCGCACCTGCTGAGCCCTGAAAGGTGCGTGGGTTTGTTACATAGAAAAAGTGTCTTGAACAGGATTGAAATACTTTCTCCGGGCCACTGTTAATTCATTGAAAGAAAGCATAAAACGTTGTTCGAATTTGATCTTTAAAGAAACAAACAAAAAAGGCAAAGCAAAAGGAATTTGGGGAAATTACTAGTTAGTGCCCTTATTCTTCTGACTGATGTTTGCGACACTATTTAGGGCTTTTGAAAAGACATGATTTTTGCCAGCACCCCCGTCTTTAAAAATAAACCTCATCTGGGGCGCCTGGGTGGCTCAGTCGGTTAAGTGTCTGTCTGACTTAGGCTCAGGTCATGATCTCACGGTTCCTGGGTTCCAGCCTCGTGTCGGTCTCTGTGCTAGCAGCTCAGCATGGAGCCTGCTTCGCATTCTGTCTCCCTCTCTCTCTGCCCCACCCTGGCTCACAATCTGTCTGTCTCAAAAATAAATAAACGTTAAAAAAAATTTTTAAATAAACCTTATTAGATCACAGGCAAGCTGAACAGTTCAATAAAAATTCGGCAACTTCTGATGCTCCCCTCTCAAAACACAGGCCAGTATCCCTACACATTGGAGGCAGATTCTGGAGCAGATTCTCTTTGGGGGCAGGGAAATACTGCAACAGTAATGCTGGGCATGGAAAGTGTGGCTCTCACCTGGGAGCTTGACAGCATTTGGCAAACAATTAACTACTCTTTGCTATACCCCTGGCCAGGTTAGGTAAGTGCTTTTATGCCCAGTAACAGGGGAATTAACTAATTGAACTATGCTCCTTGTAGAAGTTGCTTATTGCTTTTTTTTTTTTTTTTTTTGAGAGGGCACAAGTGAGCTAGGGGGTGTGGAAGGGGTGGGGGGAGAGAGAGAGAGACAAAGAGAAAGAGGTGGGGCCCATGTTCACCCGAAGTGGGACTCGAACTCATGAACCATAAGATCATGGCCTGAGCCGAAGTCAGATGCTTAACAACTTAGCCAGGTACCCAAAGTTGCTTTTTTTTTTTTTTTTCTTTTTTTGTAACAATAAAGAAAACTTGGCAAAATGTTTTTTTCTAAAGAGAAGGATTTCTCTCTATACTATTTGTTTTCAGAAAGCTGAAAAACAAAAAGTAAATACTAAGACGTATGTGTACCTAATCCTGAAAATGAAACTGTGGTGTCTGTTGCCCAGACTGACCTGTGATCGACACCCTGAGATCGTCTTTTTGTAGTTAGTAGTACCTGATGGAACACCGGAAGACAACCATATCAAACTTGGCGTCGGTAGGCTCCCCATTCTGCTCCCTCCACACCCCTAGCCCCCACTATGGAGTAAGAACAACTAAAAGGAATCTGACAGTAGACATGGCAATTTTCGTGGAACCCCCGCTAGCCCCTGGTCTTTCCCATGTGTTGCAGAAATTCTGAAAGGGAGAATCGAAAAACTATCCCTTTTTACTCATAAATAGTGAAAGTTCAACAGAACAAAATAAACCGCTCTTATGATGACTTTATAATGAGCCCCTTTTAGCATGGCAGCCTGTATGATCTTAAGATAGTCCAGATGCTTTCATTAACTAAATTTGAAATATTCAACTGAATATGCATCACACTCAACCTGGTGTCCTATCTCATTAAAAACATGAGGCCTGATACAAACTGTCCTGAAATGCTTGATCTAATCTCTACCTAAAGAGGATCTGAGTTTGCAGCTCAGTGGAGTCAAATTAGAGTCCCCAACATAGTGGGTTCATTTATCCTAACTGGCACAGAAGCATTTTGTTGCTATAGCTGGAGATGTGATGAGGAAGGGCATCTTAACTGCTTTGGAAACCATTAACTCCCCATATGCTGAAATTGGAGTCTGACCAGAGACAGCCTGATCTGCCCTCCCCCCATCTAGAGAGGGAGTCAATATTGCCACCCTCGGGGGGCCCTGGGGTCAGTTCCACAGAGGCTAACAGGCCCTCAGGATAAAAATTCATATAGGGAGTGATCTGTTCCTGGATGCCTATAGGAAAGAGTTTATGGGGTAAGAAAGCATATGTGGCAAACAAAATTGATTGTACACACACACACACACACACACACACACACACACTCATTTATCCTTCCTAACAGTACAATCTTGACCAAGAATTGGAGGAAGATGTTTTATCACAGTGTAGGTGGACTGGTCCAGTCATGAGCACGCAGAACCACTGTAGCCAGTGAGCAGCAAGGAAACACCTATGGTGAAGTTTAAGAGGAAATTGTTCTCCCCTGATGGAAGCAAACCCCCTTTTCTGCCATCCTTTTGCCTTTGATGTAAGGATGCAATGGGTGGAGCTACAGTAGCCATCTTGTGACCATAAGGAAAAGACAAACTACCAGAGCCAGAAGGAAAGGAGCTACTGAGCCCAGGTCGGCACTTGCCAGACTCTTCTTATTTCAACCATCACCTTTTAGGTATTCTGTTACTTGATCCCAAAGTATCCCTAACTGACAAGGGTATCTTTCGAATTCTTAGCATAGGGTTCTGGGTGATTTCTTGTATGTGCTGCCAGAGAAATTTGGTCAAAATGTCTAACAAAGTTACTGATTGCTGAAGTCATACCCAGAAACACTGAGCCCTAAGCTGCGTAGAACTCTAAGAGGGCCAGGATAGAAGCTACTTCTGCTCAGAGAGGGGACAGACACAGAAATTTATTAGGCAGCACCTCCACCAAAGACCATATTGTAGACCTCTGTGAATACCTGTCCAGTGTCCAGGCTGGAACTGACACCTCCATGAACATCACTGTTAATATTGAGATCAGAGTGGAAAATGAGTTGTAGAAAACAAAGGACCTCCTTACGGAACTGTGGATAGAAACTCTTAGCCAGATACATACTCATTTGGGGATGACCCCTCCCACCACCTCCTCCGCTCCCCAACCCCACCAAACCACCATTTTTTACTGAAATATTCAAATGAATACATTAGCTAAATTTCCCTTTCTATCTTTGCCACCACATCTAAACTGTTACAATGGCCAGCACTGCACCTAGTACGCTGGGCACTTAACAGGCACCTAATTCAAACAGGTATGATGACTACAAAAGAAGAAATGGGGCCTAGTCACGAGGCCCAGCAGTGCTGGGGCCAGATGCCTGGCTTCCAATCCTAGAACCAACTCTCACAAACCATCTGGGTCAACAAGTTACTCAGGCTTCTCGGCCCCGACTGCCTTATCTATAACAAGGACGATACGTTCTTTTTGCCTATGAGTTGCAAAGATTAAAGCGTGCCCTATATGTTAAGTACTTCTAACAGGACCTGGCTCCTAGTATACACACAATAAATGTTAACCATCACTATTACCCCTTCTCCAAATGGGGTCATTGAGGCTCATAGAGGTTAAGTAACTCATCCCAGTTTCCCAGCCAGTAAGTAATAAAATGGTCTCAAAAGGTCTAATTTAAATAACATGGTTATAATTTATCTTTTATGCTCTTTTAGAATATGGGATAAATATTATTAGTGCTCACCCCTATTGGATTCTCCTTCACTTCTCGAATGCACAGCAGACTACACTTTCCAGCCTCCTCACGATTTCACAGGGCGATGCTACCAATCCTGGCTGAGGAAAGGTGAGCGGATAAGCTGTCAGTGAAAAGCCCAGAAGGATGCTCCATTCTCCCTCTTATGAGGCTGTCCAACCCAACCAAAGGTCCAGAGGTTGAGGCTCCACCGTCAAGGGCTCCGAGAGACTAAGTGGAGCAACCCACCCACACACAACCACCACCACTCAAGAAGAGCCAGAAATAAAATAAACACTCATGTTCAGTCACTGAGATTTGGGGGCTAGCCTATCTCAACAAGTAGACCAAATCTCCAAAGTTGTATAACAAGAGCATTGGCTTAGTATTGCATTTAATTAATATGACATTATTCCAGTAATTGGTAATTTGTGGTGGAGGGCGGAGTCATCTGACATAATGGTGTTATGATGAGCCAGAAGAAAAAGTTCATGAACATGCTTGCTTTGGTAGCACATATACTAAAATTGGAACAATGCAGAGAAGATTAGCATGGCCCCCGTGCAAGGATGATGTGCAAATTCATGAAGCTTCCATATTTTTAAGAGATGCATAAATATGGAGAGCAAACAGTTACTGGAGGGGGTGTGGGAGGGGGGATGGGCTAAATGGGTAAGGGGCACTAAGGAATCTACTCTTGAAATCATTGTTGCACTATACGTTAATTAATTTGGATGTAAATTTTAAAAAAAATTTTTAAAAATATATAATTCCGTGCAGTAAAAAAAAACATAAAATAGAAAAAAGTTCATGAACATTGTTCTACAGCTTAATTTTCTATTACACATAATAATCATGCTGCAAACCTACAGGACAAAGATAAATATAAATTTTAGGAATAAAGTAGCTCATAATTTTAGTATTTTAGAAAGTCTTATATTGTTGCTTCACATTTTCTTCAGGATATCAGGGAAAAATCTATTGTGAAAATTATCATAGTCTTTTGGGTTTTCAAAAGAAAAAATTGGTTTTATTTTCCCTAGACCTACAACATTTGAATAGAAAAATTTGAATCTTAAAAATACATTTATCTTCTATAGACAGGGTTAAGAAAATGAAATCATAAGCTACAGACTAGAATAAGATACTTTCTAATCCTATCTGACAAGAACTTGTATCCACAATATTTGAAAACTCTGAAAAGTCATTACTAAGAAAACAAAGAATTCAATAAAAAATTCAGAAAAGGGGGCACCTGGGTGGTTCATTTGGTTAAGGGTCCGACTCTTGGTTTTGGTTCAGGTCATGATCTCGAGGTTTGTATGTTCAAGCCCCCTATAAGGCTCTGTGCAGGCATTGCAGAGCTTGCTTAGGATTCTCTCTCTCTGTCTCTCTCTCTCTGCCCCTCCACTTGCACTTGTGTGTGCGTGCGCATGCTCTCTCTCTCTCTCTCTCAAATAAGTTTGTTTATTAAGTTATTTATTTAAAAAAATAATCGGGGAAAGATTTGAGCAGTCATTTAACCAATGAAGAGATGTGCTGTAAAAGCGCATGAAGGGATATTTGGCCACACTCATTAGGAAAACACAAATGAAAATCATACGAAACACCACTATACACCTAATAGAATAGCTCCAAAAAACTGACATCACTAAATATAGAGGGATGATGTGCAGTAACTGAAACCCTTCTACGTTGCTGGTGGGAGTGCAAAACGTTATAGCCTTTGGCTGAATAATTTGGCAATTTCTTGAAAAATTAAGTGCATACCACATAACTCAGCAATTCTACTCCTAGACATTTACCCAAGAGAAATGAAGACCTGTGTTTTCACAGAAACCTCTTTACGATCATTTGCAGCAATGTAATTCATAATTGCCAAAATCTAGCAACAAACCAAATGTCAACAGCTTGGAAATGGATAAACAAACTGTGGTACGTCCATCCAGTGGAATACTACTCACCAATAAAAAGGATCCCACTACAGATGCACACCACAACATGGATAAATCTGGAGAGAATTCTGTTAAGTGAAAGAAGCCAGATCTAAAAGATGGTATACTCTATGACTCCATTTATATAATATTCTGGGAAAGGCAAAATTCTACGGACAGAAATCAGTAATACTGCTGGGGCGATTAGGGTAGAGGGGAGGAAATTGGCTACTAAAGGGGGCATGAGAGAGCTTTCTAGGATGTTGGAAATATTCCTTGCATTAATTGTGGTGGTTGTACACAGTATGAATTTGTCAAATTCGTAGAACTGTACACCTAAAAAGAGAATTTTTTGGTCTTTTGCTCTTGTAAATTACACCTCAATAAACAACAAAAAAGCAGGGGTGCCTGGGTGGCTCTGTTGGTTAAGTGTCCAACTTCAGCTCAGGTCATGATCTCACAGTTCTCGAGTTCGAGCCCTGGGTCAGGTTCTGCATTGACAGCTCAGAGCCAGGAGCCTGCTTTGGATTCTGTGTCTCCCTCTCTCTCTGCCCCTCCCCCACTCATGCGCTCGCTCGCTCTCTCTCAAAAATCAATAAACATTAAAAAAATTTTAAAGCAAATAATTTTTTAAAACAGATAATAATTTGAAAAGAGCTTGTTCTCCAAATGTTGGTAACATTCTGAAAGTTGGTAACTTAAGCTTCTTCCTGATTCAACTTACTAACTATAAAATATTAAGTATCTTAACAATACTAACTCTACTTGAAGTATGTATATATTGTTATAAGTCAAAATTTAGAAGAGTAAATCACATTCAAGCAAAAAGAAGCAAAAATAGATCTTGCTTCATAGATCTACACAAAGTATTCATTCAGCATAGCTCAACAAATATTTGGGGGTGCACATAGTATCTCAGAATCTGTAAAATGGTCAGCTATGCAAATTTTAAAGGATCCTCATACCCATACTGGATCCCCAAATCTTTGTTACCTTAAAGGACGTTAGAAAATGACTTAATGATTTTCTATCTTAGAATAATACCTGGTATATAATAAGCACATAGTGTTATTTTATCATTTAAATTTCTTCCAGCCACCATGATTATGCAAGTAGTTGGCTTTGTTAATTGCTTACCCAACAATCATATGCCAGCACCACCATACAAGTCCTTTCTACCCCAATGTTACTTTTGTTCAGGTGTCTACTGTCCTGTAGATAGCCATATACTTCCTCAGGAGAGGAGAACCCTAGTCTCAGCCCCAAGAGACACATCGTGATTACTCTAAGCCATTTATGGCATCCCCTCCCTCCCTGTTCTCTGACCAGTGACTGGTGTAGTCATGGGCATATGATGCAATTGAACCAAAGAAGATGAAGAGAAAGTCTGCCGAAGAGTTTGGGGAAAAGGTCTTCCTTGCTGATCAAGAATTAGAAAAGAAGAAACCTTCCCTCTTCTACTGGTTGTGGTTATATCTGGTTGAGATGCACAAACTACTATAGCCATCTGGCAACCAGAAGCAGTGCTAGACTGCACACAAGCCAACCCACGGAGACTGATGAGGCAGAAAAATGGAAAAAATCGAGCTCTGGTGACATCACTGAATTCCTGAATCAGTCTTAGAATGGCCCTACCTCCACACTTCCTGTTATCTCAGCTAACAAATTTCCTTTACTTTTGAAGCCAGTTGAGTCTGACTTTTCTGTTATTTGAAGTCAAAAATATGACTGATATATCTATGTACAGCAAATACACTGTTTTCCATTGCAAGGGGAGGGAAAGCTAAGATCACAGAAAAGCAAGTAGGGTATTCCACATTTGTTTTTTTAGACCTTGAGCATAAAGATTTATTTTTAGTGACTAAAAAGAAATGGATGAAATTCTAACCTTAAATGTTGATAAAAGATTAAACTGGATGGTGGGGTATATGGGAATTCAGTGCTATCTTCACAACTTGTCTGTAAATCTAAGACTAACTGTGAAAGGTTTATTTGAAAATAGGGATAAAAATAGCAGTAGATAGGAGCATCTGGGTGGCTCAGTCGGTTAAGCTTCCAACTCTTGATTTGGGCTCAGGTTAGGATCTCATGGTGCATGGGAGTGAGACCCACAATGGGTTCTGCACTGATGGCATAGAGCCTGCTTGGGATTCTCTTCCCCTCTGTCTGCCCCTCCCCCCACATGCTCATGGGTGCACTCTCTCTCTCCCCAAAATAAACATAAATAACAGTAGATAAAAATGGGCTTTAAAAATGAGATTAACTTGCATAGTAATAGTTCAAACATGAACAACTTCTATGGCAAAATGTCTTTACTTATATAGTCCTTTCCATACAACTTCCTATGGAGCTAAGTCACCTCCTAAAAATGTGTAGGAGAACAGGAATCACTGTGTCCATTCAATAGATAAGAAAACAGCCATACTAGCGCAGTAAAGTGACATGTTAATTGGAGACAAAGCCAAGAATAGACCTGGCCTCCTACAAAGGCAGTTTGCTTTTTCCTCTCTTCATGCACTTGACATGGCTCGGCCTGACTGACTTGGCATGACCTGACTCTTAGACAAAAGCTCCCGAGCAAAGAAAATTTTCAATTTGGTGGAAACTATTCAGGCAATCAGGTTACAGAGGAATAATTCAAATGCTATGAGGTGAAGAATCTAATTTTTCAACACCAAAACAAAACAAACCGTAACTAGAAAATCAGTGCATCGAGCAAATGACTGCTGCTCTCTCAAACATCCCGAACACCTTGACTTTCACCAAACTTTAGCAACTTAGAGTACACTAGAATTCAGTAAAAATGCCCTCTGTATATCTTTAGTTCTTAAGAAAAGCTAATCCTATTTATTAGAGTACATTTATAAACAACGGGCAAAAT
Organism: Lynx canadensis; assembly: GCF_007474595.2. NCBI lineage: Eukaryota > Metazoa > Chordata > Mammalia > Carnivora > Felidae > Lynx > Lynx canadensis. The sequence goes on along the minus strand of NC_044308.2, from coordinate 65,802,336 downwards.
TTGTATATATTCTGCTTTCAACTAATCTCTTAATACAAAATATTCTCATTCTGAAAGGCATTAGCTTAAATTTCTCTACATTAATTATAAGTAGGGTAAAGTATGAGCTGAATTAGTGAGAGTACAACTGAATCACTGATAGACTGTATGAAATCTTTCCATAGTGTCATACTGGAGAGGAAAGTCTCTTGACTTGTAATAAACTCTGCTTTTTTTTTTTTTTTATCTGCCAGGAAGGATGTGAAGGAAAATTAACTCTAGAATATTAATAACTTGATTCAACAGAAACTAGTAGATCATATCTGTGACCATAGAGGGCTCTCTGTGCGTTTCAAGGAGAAACAGCAGCAACTGAATTGGTCGTTCCCCTCAAAAAGTATATTGATGGAAGATTGATCAGTGACAGCAGAGCCTTGCTATGGACACACTTCAAGGTCCGTAATCGAGCCAGTAGACTCATGAGTGGGACACATTCATCCCAGATGATAAGTATATTGGAACCTCTACTTTTTAATCTCAAAAGAGAAAAACTTAATTTTACTAATACTTAATGTATTTTACTGATATTGTTCAACATTTTACCATATATATAAATGATTTGTACATAAATACACACAGTTTAAGAGCACACATTATTTTCCCTAATAGCAACATATGATCAATACCAGCAGAGATCCTTAAGTACCATCGATGAGTGTCCACAATCATTTAATACAAATTACACACTGATTTTGACATGTCTCTCTCCAAATATATTGATCTGTTATGTTTTAAGTACTTCCAAGGGACATACTCACTCTCCAGATGTTTGGTTTCAATTTGTCAGCAACATATGATTATAGCATAGGCACCATAATCACAGAGAGCATTCAGTAGTTGAAGTATGATATGCCCTTTTGCAATTGCCTAGGCATGGCATTTGGAAATTAGTATACTGTATGACTGAAGAGTTTAAAAAAAACAAACAAACAAAAAAACAGCCAGGTGATTTTTTGATTAAGTTCACTACTTTTAAATTTCTCAGATCACATTGGTCATTATCCTATCCACTGGTCAGTATTTGCACGATGGCACATAAGAAAATGAAGAGACAGAAAATAAGTAAATCAATAAATGAATATATCAACTTTCAATAGTGATAAGTGCCAGGGGAAAAAGAATAGGGAGATGTGACAGCAATATGGTTGGGAGAAAGGGCACTTGAGATTATGTGCCCAAAGAAGGTGACCTACAGCAAAGGCCTAAATGAGGAGAAGGAGCTTTTTCTGTAAAACTCTGGGACTGAGCATTCCACACAGAGGGTAAAGGTCCCAAGACATGAACAGTCTTGCCTGTTTGAAAATGACAAATAGGTCTGTGGCTGGATATAGTGTGCACGGAGGGACAGGGAAGAACATAGACCGGGGCAAGACTGTGTGGTGAGGTGTTGAGATATCACGGGGTTGGTTGAAAGCCATTGGAAGATACTAAGCAGACAACTGACATGATCTGATTAAAAGATTACTCTGGCTGCTGTGAGGCAAATAGGTTTTAGGGGAAAAGAGAAGATGCAAAGACTGGGCAAGTAGCAGGATTATTCACAATATTCAAAAGGTGGAAGCAACCCAAGTGTCCATTAGTGGATGAATGGACAAACAAAATGTGGTGTCGACGTGCTTGGGAATACCATTCTGCCTTACACAGGAAGGAAATTCTGACACATGATACAACCTCGATGAAACTTGAGGACATGATGCTAAGTGAAGTAAGCCAGTCACAAAAGAAAATATTGTATGATCTTATTTGCATGGAATATGTAGAAACCTGTCATAGAGAAACCTACGTAGAAACATATGTAGAAACCTCTGTCATAGAGACAGAGGGTAAAATGATCCTGCCAGAAGCTATAGGTAGGAGTGAGTGGGAACTTACCTAACAGGTACACAGCTTCAGTTTATGAAGATGGAAAAGTTCTAGAGACAGATGGCAGTGATGGCTGTGCGACAGTGTGAATGTACTTAATGCCACCAAACTGTACGCTTAAAAATGGCTGAAGTGGTAAACTTTATGTATGTTAACCACAATAAAAAAAAATAGGAGATAAAAAATAAATAACCAAAGAATGATGGTAGCTTGGACGAGAGCCATAGAAGTAGATAGGTAAAGTTATAGTTTGGAACCAGGACATAGAAGACTTGTGGATTGGACAGGCAAGGAAGAACAGTAAGAAGAAAAAACAACTCAAGAATTATTTGTAGGGTTTTTACTTCATCACGTGGTTAGATGGCGGTACCATTCACAGAGGTGAAGATGGCTTCTGATGGTGGTGAAGAATGGGATGGGGTAGAAAACTAGAGGTCCGATTTGGATGTATTAGGTCTGAGGTGCCTACTAGGATACAATCATGTTGCAGGTGTCAAGCTGATAGGTCAATGTTTTGTCTGGAGGTCAAAGGGAAGGCAGGGCTGTAGATAGGAGTCTGAGAGTCATTAGTATGTCAAGCCCTAAGAGGAGCATGTAGGTAGAGAAGCTGACCTTGACATTCATTACACTTGGCTCCAAAATTCACAACATATTACATAATCCAAGAAAGTTGAATAGCTTTGAACATGAAATACTCAAATGATTTCTCATCTGACAAGAGAAAGTTGAGAATAAAGCCAAGTTCTCATGAAAGCCCCTAAAGAATTCTTCACCCTCCCCACTGTTATGTGCCTATGTATAACTGCTTATGGTCTTCGAGGTTTCTTCCACCGCTCTGTAGTCCTCAGTACTGCCTTGTGATGATAGAAAACTAACATCTACATAATAAGAGTTAGCTAACACATATGGAAGATGTCCCAAGGTGGAGGACATATCATAATTATTTGTATCACCCATTAGAACTCTTGCAATGCCCTACACCTAAGAGACGCTCAATAAACGTGTTGATTAATGGACTCATACGTTAGGGAGACGTGTCTGATCCTCTTCCAATAAGGAGGAAAACAGCAGGATAATCTGTGTTATTGACTCATAGTTGCAATTACTGACCATTCTTTTTGGGGGCAGCATCCTGCTTTTTTGCATAAATTGCTTCGAAAAAAGAAAACAGCCCAAACTATTCAAATGAAACAGCAGATTTCAAAGGTCAATGTACTTCTTCACTGTGAACTGAATATGGCACATTAGGAGCTTGGAAGTTTACTCATTAGTAATGATTTGATTTAATTAAAACTATTTCTGATCATCAGGAAGTGTGGGCATGAGAACCTCTATGGATCAATGCACCTCCTACTTGACATCAGGTCAAAGCAGGTCAACAGCAGCACTCATCATTCACACTCACTCATACAACAAACATGGCCACGTACATACCCATTAGACTCACCCTTAATTCTCAAGTAACTCATAATTATGTTCATGAGCTAGTTTCCTCCTATGCAGTGAGAAGAGGCAGAGACATTTTCAGCATCATTGTGCCTGTGGATGGGACACAGGGTAAACACCAAGTTTACTCCAAGCCAGAATTTATTAAGTTGGAATCTTTTAAATATCACATGGTATAAGAATTTGTGGGTAGGGGCACCTGGGTGGCGGCAGTCGGTTAAGCGTCCGACTTCAGCCAGGTCACGATCTCGCGGTCCGTGAGTTCGAGCCCCGCGTCAGGCTCTGGGCTGATGGCTCGGAGCCTGGAGCCTGTTTCCGATTCTGTCTCCCTCTCTCTCTGCCCCTCCCCCATTCATGCTCTCTCTCTGTCCCAAAAATAAAATGTTGAAAAAAAAAAAAAAAAAGAATTTGTGGGTAAATAATAGGTTGCTAGATGACTAGAAGATTCTCCTAATCTCAAGATTAGGATGGTGACTTTGTGTCAAAAGCAGTTGTCTTAGCAACAGCATTGAAACATCTAGAGAAGGAAGTTGCCCTTCAGAAGGAGAGTGGCCAGACTGGAGGCTGGAGAATGGGGAGTCAGGAGGCGAGCAGCTGGCTGTGAGTGGCCAGCAGTGCTGAAGGCTTAGAAGGTCAGGTTCCCGGAGTCAGCCCACTGTGTTCCAGTGGTGGATTTTTGCCCATGAGTGTGGATGCAAGACCACTGAAATTTGAATCACACAGCTGATCTACATTGTTGTGATTTCGTACATAGGAGCATCTTTCTCATTACAATTCGGATTCTCATTTCTAGTTCTCTTTGCTATTGAGAAAACCAACCTTGTCTGGTCTTCTCATGATTATATTTTCTATTTTAATTAGGTAAAATGGCATCTAGTTTGTATATTAGGCTCATGTGAACTGGGTTCATTACGTTGCAAGAAATGGATCCATCTTGAGGTGTTGACTACATGGCACTTCGGAGCCTGCAGATCTGAGGGCTCTACCGTAAATGCATCAGGGGAAGTGAGAAACGATGAGGCTTTTGGGCACACAGCCACCCAACCTCCCCACATAACACTGCTAACTATGGCATAGTTGTACTTTCAAACCCCAACAAATCTCCCTGGAAATTTTGGTGTGAACAATCTTACCATGCCTGTTAGTAATACTTCTTCACCTTGACAACTTTTTTATTCCTCCACAGATTATTTGAACTGTTGTGGTTTTGTTTCATTTTGCTTTGTCAGGCATAAATGGAAGAAAGGAGTCATAATTTCTGTTGGACCTTGAGTTTTGTTTCGGGCAGATAAAGGAGGCCTTTCGCGCCTGACACACAAACCTTAGGCACAGGGTCCCAACTCCTGCATGTGTCCCTGTAGATTCGTGAGAGTCATGACCTTCACTCCGAGAACTTGGGAAGAAAGAGCAGTGAAAGTTGTTGACACTCTGCCTCGCAAAAAGCTAAAAGCATGAGTAAGATATCTAGAGCCTATAGCTTGAGAGGTCACGTAAATGTGATCTGGCAGAAACAAACCAGCCTACATCTATGGATTTGTGAGTGGGTATTTCTAATGAGACCTGTCAGATGCTTGTTACCACAAAATAAATGCCTTTCGGCTGCCTTTTTTTTTTCTTCTGATTTAAAAGCAAGCAAAACTGTAACACAATTCTTGAACAAATTTTGAATGATATCATCCCTGCTAATGCTGGGTGTTTGTGTTTTGTTTTGTTTTTACAATTCAGTTCATCACTGCAGGCAAATCAGTCTCTCATTCATAAATTTTCTGATTGTCAAAACAATGTACATGATCGTTAATCATAATGTAATATATCTTGAAAAGCAATCATAACATAAAAGAAGACTTTGTCTTACATAAAGCACAGCCTATTACGATCTATTTTAAAGCCAATCCCTGATTGGCTATTCACTAATTTGTTGATATGAGCAACAAAATTTTATTTTGGAATCCCTCAGGATTTTGGTGGCCCTGTAGCGTTACAGCTACATTTCTGAGTTGTCTTTTTATCTTCTTCTAGCTTTGGTACTTGTGGTTCTTTAGGTAGGAAAATTTAAAACTTTATCTAAACATATTCCTGTTTAGAATTTTTAAATGTTACATGAATGAATCACATGAGAATATATACATCATTATTTGGCGTATGAACTGGAATTCCTAGTTGTAAACCAAAGAAGCAAATACTGGTTGACTTAACCAAAAGAGAACAGACAGTGTGTTAGTTTCAAAGTTTTGTTTGTAACAAAATATTATAAATGAGGTGGCTTAAAACAACAGAAATGTGGGGTACCTGGCGGGCTCAGTAAGTAGAATATACAACTTTTTTCTTTTTTTCTTTTTTTTTTTTTTTTTTGAGAGAGAGCATGAAAGCAGGGGAGGGGCAGAGGGCAAGGAGGAGACAGAATCTCAAGCAGGCTCCATGGCCAGCACAGAGCCCAAAGTGGGGTCAGCCTCACGACTGTGACATCATGACCTAAGTGGCAATCAAGAGTCAGTCGCTTAACCAACTGGGCCATCCAGCTGCCCCAAGCATACAACTCTTGATTTCAGGGTTGTAATTTTGAGCTCCACATTGGGCATAGAGTTACTGTTTTTTAAAAGGTGGGGGGCACCTGGGTGGCTGAGTCAGTTAAACATCTGACTTTGGCTCAGGTCATGATCTCTCACAGTTGGTGAGTTCAAGCCCCACATCAGGCCTCTCTACTATCAGCACAGAGGCCGCTTCGGATCCTCTGTCCCCCTCTCTCTCTGCCGCTCCCCCCATCTATTCTCTCACTCTCCCCTGTTCTCAAAAATAAACATGTATAAAAATAAATAAAACAAAAATTTAAAAAATAATTAAAACAAACCAACAGAAATGTATTGTCTTCCAGTTCTGATGGATGGAAATCCAAAATTAAGATGTTAGGAGTGTCATACTCTCTATCTTAAAGGCTCTAGGGAAGATGCCTTCCTGGTCTCTTCCAGCTTCTGCTGATTCCCAGCAATCTTTGACATTCCCTGGCTTACAGATGGATCACTACAATCCCTGCCTCCATTGTCATAATGGCATTCTCATTGTATGTCTGTCTTTTCTCATGACAATACCAGTAATATTGGGTTAGGGTCCTCCCTCAATCCAGTATGACATTATCTTAACTTGCTTATATCTGCAAAGACCCTATTTCCAAATAAGGTCACTTTCACAGGTACCAAGAAATAAGGACAGTCTAATAATATTAAGTCCAGAGGACTAAGATACAGGAACATATTTGTTACTACATGCTGCTGAGATGTACGATGTACAGTCTTTCATCAGTCATTGTGTTGTTACCCAACTCCTCCAAGAGTTAACAGGACTGTGCATCTGAATGGCCAGCCAAGTTTGTGTCAAACATGACCCACACTTGGCAGAATTGGGGCAGGAGTCTCTGTCCCCTTCAGCTTCTGTACTGTGAGGACATACCAGAGTTAGTACCCAAGAGGGAAGGGATGAATCCCCCTGAAGAGCCAGATGCTATTAGAAAGACAGAATATAGGGGCACCTGGGTGGCTCAGTCGGTTAAGCCTCCGACTTCAGCTCAGGTCACGATCTCACGGTCCGTGAGTTCAAGCCCTGCGTCAGGCTCTGGGCTGATGGCTCAGGGCCTGGAGCCTGCTTCCGATTCTGTGTCTCCCTCTCTCTCTGCCCCTCCCCCGTTCATGCTCGGTCTCTCTCTGTCTCAAAAATGAGTAAACGTTAAAAAAAAAAAAAATTAAAAAAAGACGGAATATAGTCTGAGCTGCCAAGGACTTCTACATCATACTTATATAGCTGCTCACAGATGAGGTGTGACCAAAAAAACAAAAAACAAAACAAAACAAAACAACAATCACACACACACACACACACACACACACACACACACAGAAAAGGATTCTGGAAATGCACCACAGTTTGTCTACATACCTTCAAGACAGACAAGAAATCAGATACACAAGTCCAAAACACTTGTGTAAAATCTTTGGGCTCAGATGTATTTCAGAATTGAGAACTTTTCAGATTTTAGAAAGATAATGTAGTATACACATCATATACTATTCAGGGTATGCAACAGCATCGCATAATCAAATGCATAAACATTTCTGCAGTGAATTTTTTGAGTATTCACACTAAAGGATAGAAAAGACCAAAAATAGCATCAGGTCAGTTTAGGTCAGGTTTAAGACCTAAATGAGGTTGGGTCTGATCAAGTTTGCTATTTTTTTAAATGGGGGTTTTCGGAACTTTGTGTATTCCAGAAATACAGATAGGGGATGGTAGACTATCCTTTTTTTTTTTTTTTTCTGACCTTCACAAATTTACAAAATCTAAACAAATCCAAATGAAATGAAACAAAAAACATTCCAGGTAAATCTACTACAGCCTCCAGCTGTACCTGTGAACTCAATCTCGAATCTGCAATCGCAATCTGCTCTATAAACTTCTAGTCTATTAATCTCCTATAATCTACAACTAGAATACAATTTCAGTCTATAACCAGTGTAGAGTCCTGTAGCTTTGGGTTCATAACAGTCACAGAAGGAAAGGGAAAATGTTCAGAAAAGGGGCAATTCTCTTCCAACTAGGTCTAACTTGAGAATATATTCATGCCATACACAGTTCAAATGACAGTTACATATCTTGATATCAATTGCATTCATATCTATAATGACAAAAATTTAGAGGCCTATGGTAATTGGTCTGTGAATTATCGTCATTTTTTTCCTCAAACTATAACAGAGCAAGTAATCTCTTTAGGTGATCTTCATCTGCAATTTTACTCTATGAACATAAGCATTATATGGAAAAAGGGAGAATAAATTATTTATGCCCAACATCAAAATGGTTTGATTTTCTTAGTTCTGCTTTGGTTTTGTCCTGCCTAGAGTATAAAAAGACCCAAGACACGAAGAAAGAATTATGGTTCCTCTTTGGGACATAAATGTTAACAAAAGCTGTTTTAAAATGTGTGAATTACTAAGTGAAATGAAGAAGGCTGAGATAAATAATGTATCAGGTTCGTGGATCAGAAGACCTACCATTGTTATCAGTTCTCACCAAATTGATCTGTAGATTCAATGTAACCTTAAGCAAAATCCCAAGGGTTTTTGTTTGTTTTGGTCTTGGTTTTTAGAAATTGTTGATTCTGAAACTTATACAGAAATGCAAAGGACCTAGAATAGCCAAGACAATTTTGAAAAAAACAAAACTGAAGAACTATTATAACTGATGTAAGACTTAGCATAGAGCTCTAGTAATCAAGGGAGTGTGAAAACTAGGCATATAAATCAGTGGAACAGAATAGAGAGTCCAGAAATAGACGTCATATATGTCAAACGAGTTTTGACCAAGATGCAGAGGTAATTCAGTGGAGAAACATAGCTATTTCAAAAAAATGGTGCTGGAATAAATACATATTTATAAGGAGAAGGGATTTCATTCAGACCCCTGCCTCACACCATATGCAAAAATTTACTCAAAATAGATCAGAAACCTAAATAAACATAAAAGATAATCTACAATTATTTAATAGAAAAAAATTGTGTGACTTTGGCAAAGATTTCTTCGAACACAGAGTATGGATTGTGAAAAGAAAAATGATAAATAGGATTTTATCAAAATTAAAAACCATTGCTCTTTGAAAGATACCACTAAGAAAATGAAAAGGCAAGGCACAGACTGGTAGAAAATATTTGCAGAACGTGCATCTGAAACAGGCTTATATCCACAATATATAAACATCTCTTACAACACAATAAGACAACTTATTTTGAAAGCTGAGCAAAAGATTTGAACAGAAACGTCACAGAAGAGATGACAAGCGAATGGCCAATATGCACAAGAAGAGAGAGTCAACATCACTAGTCATCAGGAAAATGCAAATTAAAGCCACAAAATAGGCACACGCACTAGAACAACCAAAATTTTAAAGACTGGCAATATCAAGGTTTAGCAAACACCACTTTGGCACAGTTTAGTTATTTCTTAAAATGTTAAACATACACTTACCCTATGACCCAGCAATTCCGCTGTTGGGTATTTGTCTAAGAGAAATAAAAACCTATGTCAACACAAAGACTTGTACATGAATAGCTAGAGGAACTCTATTCATAATAGTCAAAAGCTGGGAATGATCCAAATGTCCATCAACAGGTGAATGGATAAATAGTTACATATCCATGTAATGGAATACTATTCAGCAATAGAAAAAGAATGCACTATTGATACATGCAATCTCTTGGATAAATCTTGAAAATGTAATACTTACTGAAAGAATTCAGACATAGAGAAGTATGAATCCAATTCACATGAAACTCGAGAATAGATTGCTCTTTGGGAACAGGGCACGATTGAGTGGGAAGGGGGCCCAAGGGAGCCTTTTGGAGTTTTTTTTCAGATTGTGCTGGTGATTACATGGAGTGTCATTGGTCAGAATTCATTAAACTTGACACTCAAATGGATTCATTTTTATTGTATGTAAATGATAACTCCTTGGAGTTTATTTTTTTATTTTTATTTTTTTTAATGTTTATTTTTGAGTGACAGAGAAAGAGCGCATGAGCAGGGGAAGGGCAGAGAGAGAGGGAGACACAGAATCCAAAGCAGGCTCCAGGCTCTGAGCTGTCAGCACAGAGCCTGACATGGGGCTTGAGCTCATGGACAGTGAGATCATGACCTGAGCCAAAGTCAGACACCCAACCAACTGAGCCATCCAGGCGCCCCTAGAGTTTATTTTTAGAAAAAAACTGTACTAACTCTGATCACTGATGCTTTAAGTTTCCAGTGCAAGACAGGAAGGGGCTCTGCTATGTCCATGTCTTGGGTCAATATTTTTCTGATCAGTAGTGCCATTCTCATCTAAAGTATTTATTTGAAACCTTTGAGAGAAACATTGTTTAGAAACTTCATGGAAGTTAACATACATTCAAGTGAGTTATGTATCATTATCAAAATGAGAAGAAATTTATAAAACTAGTGCTCACGTTTAAAATGAGCATAGAGAAGGGCACCTGGGTGGCTCAGTCGGGTAAGTGTCCGACTTCAACTCCGGTCATGATCTCACGGTTCCTGAGTTCAAGCCCCACATCGGGCTCCGTGCTGACAGCTCAGAGCCTGGAGCCTGCTTCGGATTCTGTGTCTCCCTCTCTCTCTGCCCCTCCCCCATTCACACTGTCTCTCTTTACCTTAAAAATAAATGAACATTAAAAGTTTTTTTTTTTTTTTAAATAAAACGAGCATAAAGAGTGTATTAGTTTCCTAAGTTGCTATAACAAAGTATGATAACCTGAGTGGGTTATGGATTGCTTGAGACAAAAATTGATTGCCTCTGAAGTTCTAGAGACTAGAAGTCTGACATCAAGGTGTTGGTGGAGTGCTTCCTTGCCTATTCCTAGATTCTGATGGTTAATGGTGATCTTTGGCTTTCCTTGGCTTGTGGCTCTCTAACACCAATCTCTGCCTTCATCATTACATGGTGGTCTTCCTATGTGACTGTCCTCAACATCTTATGGATTTGGGGCCCAACCTACTCCCTTATGACTTCGTTGTAACTTACCTAATTACATCTATATAACCGTATGTCTAAGCTTTGTGCTGGAGACCAGGGTTGCAAAGAACAATAAAGACCCTATTGTTGAAGAATTCAGGTTTCACAAAGGGAAGAGACAAGTAAACGAATACTTAAAATATCCTGTGGAATGTGCAGATAGAGAATTATTCGAAGGTGGCAAGGAGAAGAGTGTGAGTGAAGCAGCTTTTCTCTAGAAGGATGGAGAAAAGGTTTAGGAGACAGAGATGAATGTTTTCCAGTCAAAGGGATAGCATATCCAAAGCCATGGAAGTGTGTGTGTTGCGGAGGGGAGGGGGTGGGGAATATAGCATGTTCAGGTATTATTAGCAGTTTGAGTGATGGGGTGTTTAGTTGCATTGGGTTATTAACGAAGGCAGATGAAAAGCCTAGAAGAAAAATGGAGGCCAGATAATGTCTTGTTCACCATAGCAGAAATTTAAATGTTAGTTTATGGGAAATACAAAGCTAGTTAAAAGCTTTTAAGGAAAGAAGTAATAATATTTGTATTTGTAAGCAGGGAATTAATAACCATATTCTTAAGGGAAGACCAAGGCGGCTTACCTGAACTAAAGCAACGTCAGTAGAACAAGAAAACAAGGGGTGGCTTCCAGAGATGATTAGCAGGGAGAATGAATAGAAATAGTAGCTGGGCAAAAGGGAAAATTCAGTTAAGTGTAGAAGATATGGGAGAGAAAATGACACGTAAGATTTCGCTTATTCATGTTCCTCCTTTGGGAGTGCTTTTGCAAGGGGTAGAGACACTACAACAGGTTAAAAATAGATGGGAAAATGGAAATGAAGAGAAATAAATTGAAGTCAAGATGAAAAGTAGCTCTTTAAATGCATACTATAGGATTTATTTAATAACTTGATACGAGACAGACGTGACTTGGAATTTCTTTAAGTTTATTTATTTTAAGAGAGAAGGAGAGTGAGAGTGAATCCCAAGCAGGCTCCTCACCGTCGGCCCAGAGCCCAATGTGGGCTTGAATTCACAAACCGTGAGATCATGACCTGAGCCGAAACCAAGAGTAGAACACTTAAACGACTGAGCCACCCAGGCGTCCCTTGACTTGGAATTTCTTAATGGCCAGAGCAAAGAAAGAAGTAGTTTCAGTGCAAGATCCACAATGTCCAAAGGGTGAAAATAAGAAAACTGAGAATTCAGCTTTCCATGGCACTGAGAACAGAAAGGAATTTCTCCTGCAGGAAAGGGTCAATTTTAGCACACGGAAAAGTAGAAGAAGAACCAGCACAGGCGAAAATATGCAGGCAAATTCAAGAGAGATTGGGTTTGACAATCGAGACTTGGGAATCGCTGCCGTCAGGTATATGTGTTCTTCCACATGTTCCATTGTTATTACCACAAGAATTTCACTAGCAGAAGGCACATGTGAGAATATTGAAGATTACTCATAAAAGGCTACAAGTTGAGAAAATTGTCACTGAGTTCTATTTTCAAAAAGGGGGCGACTGGGTGGCTCAGTGCGTTAAGCGTCTGACTTTGGTTCAGGTCATGATCTCAGGACTGGTGGGTTTGAGCCCCCATCGGTCTCTACACTGATAGTACAGAGCCTGCTTGGGATGTCTGTCTCCTCTCTCTCTCTGCCCACCCCCCGCCCCAGACTCGTGTTCGTTCTCTCTCTTTCTCTCTTAAATAAATAAATATTAAAACTCATAACTCATAACTCCCTGACTGCAGTTAAGACTGACTAAGCCCCAACCACCATCAACAGCAAAGGTGTATTCCCATCCCTATTACAGGGAAGCATAACTGAGAATTCTTGTCACTACTTCCTTTAATGTTGCACACGTGTGTCAAGCCCGTTCGGTCCTCAACTAGTGATTTCAGAATAAAAGAGGCAATAGTCAGTCATGACCAAAACGTTTTTTTCAGATAACTAATGTTCACCATATGCCCATCTCTGCTTTCTTGAAAAGTAAGATACACTTCCATATTTTTTCTGTTGCCGATTTAGAGGAAGAATATGTATGCAAGTAATTTAAGGTCTTGAGTAAGTCCATTCCCCTGTTTTGACTCAGAGCTATCGGCCGCACGCACGAAATCAAAATACAGACCTTCAGAATCCATATGCGTTTTAAGAGACATTTAAGGGAATTCATTACTGCTGTTTAACTTTTTATGCACATCCTGATGGCATCTGCCTAGAATTCCCCAGAAACCACTGGATTCAAATCTTTATCAGTTTCGTATATAATATCTCTGAAGCCATCTGGTTCTTAACAGTTGAGGGGACACAGTGAAGCGAAATCCTGCTAGTTGCTCTGTACCTTTTGATTACCTAAAGTGGTTTTCTCTTTATCAAGTAGAACATAAAGTTTTCACGTTATTTTCTAGTGATCCTTGACTCAGTGATAATAAAGCTTTGGTATATGTCTGCCCTTAGACTGGGCTCAAACTTAGAATTAAAGCACAGAAAAATAATACCCATTTGGCACTGTGCCTTTGTGCTGTGGCAACTAATTTTCAATGTTGCCATCTAAAAAATTCTAGGCTAGAAATTCGGCCTCACTATCACTAAGTAATGAATGTCACAGTCCGCAAAACGATAAGGGAAATACTGGTGTTCCTTGACATCTGAGGTTACTATACTCTCTCTTTATAAAACAAAATAGGATATTAATAAACAGTTAATTGTACAGGCACAGTGTAGAAAAAATGAATTTCCAAGAAGAGCAGTGTGAATGCTAGATTTTGCTTTCAGGTTCAGCAGATTTTTACCTTGAGTAATAGCTTAAAAGATCAAGCAGCTACTGATTTCATAAGCTCGATCACACACCTCCCAGTAGAAAACAAATTGGCATTCGGAGTTCGTGGATAGAGTGCTATTCAAAGTGGCTCCGTAGTCATTAAAATGGAGAGTTGGTTTTGTGAATGGCGTCAGTGAAAATTTTTTCTCCTGTAAGGAAAGCAGTAGGAATAAACTTTGAGTCAAAGGCAAGTTCTTCTGGTCCCTCATCCACAATGTTTATCCCAGTGGGATATGATACAGTCTGTGCAATTGCTATGTTCCACAATAATTATAAAGGGCAATAACATGTGGTATGAATAGAACATGTAACAAAGAACAGCAGTAGATGGTAAAATAAACCACTGGTTATGTCAAAACTAATAACTTATTTACTCATGCAGAGTCAATGAGTTAAGAGGTCAGATGAGCCCCGGTGTTTAAGCCTTACTAATCGTACACGTGGCTTTTCTGGTTCATCATTTTCAACAGTTCCTTCAGAGCCATTTTAAGGATTATGTGAAATTGACTGGATTTCATTAATGGCTTATGTAAGAACATGTGCTCGTATCTTTGAAAGCGCGGTCCAAGGTACTCGGTGTAAGCATTTGCCTTTTTGCAGCTTCTGGAAGAGGTGGAGCATTAGAAGACTTCCTGTCATAAATACAGCATTCACTATCACAGAAAACAACATCCATCTTTTTTAGGAATGAAAGTAATTGTACAGCGTGACACCCAGAGCATCTTTAAAATGTTATGTATCATGGTGTACTTAAAAAAAAAAAAAAAAAACCGGGGCACTTCTCATTGATCTTGCCATTTTACTTTGATTTAAAATGCAGATCTGTTCTTCCTATTGAAATCTTTGCATTTTTATTTATAAACGTATAGGGGGGAAACCCATTTCAGACATATGCAGTCTCATAAATTATGTTTGGTAGTTGAAACAGTATGCACTTATGTCAGGGATTGAACATCCTCCTTTATTAGAATGCTATTTATTGCCACCAGCTGCACAGCTTAGCTAAGAAAGTTCTTGACACCAGCGATTGCTTTTCAGCACCACTGCTTCCGGCTCCTAACAGGGGCTTCTATTTCCAAATGAAGCCACCCCTCTCGAGCTCTTCCTTCTGCCACACAGATACCTCCTGTCATCGTGATGCTGGAGAATCGATGGGGGATGGGGCTGTACCCACTCATGCTCTATGATCTCCCAGGCTGTAAATCTCCCATGGCTTGGAGATTTCTCGCCTAATAGCCCTGGCCTGAGAGCTGTCAAATGCATTCGGGGAATCCACCCCACAGTAATGGATTTTTCAAAATTAAGATGTGAATTTAGCTGGTGATCAAAGGGTGTTTCAGAGTCGTTGGCGTGTATTTCGGAAGAGACGCGTGGCGCATATCACAGTAGACCCTGGCCCTTTATTTTATTACGTTTTACAGCAGGGAAAACTAGACAAAGGTAATTACTCTTTTTCCGTTAAAGACTATTATTACACTTGCATGAACAGTTAACCCTGCTGTTATTTTCTGTGCTGCCTGTGTCAATGGCATCCAGGCCATCCAAGCAGGAAAGGTATAGAAATGGGAGCCTCCGCTCATTTCCAACCGTACAGTAAGTCCACTTTGGAAGGTAATCTTCCGAACCACAGATGTGCATGCCAACACCAGCCCGTTCCATTTTTTGGTGACAGGATCTGTGTGTCTTCTGCATGCCAGTTGGAACACTCGCTCCCTTTTTAATGCCTCTGCACATAATTGGGCTCCCGGAGCCCACGGAGCTAACAGCAGCAGTGACAGGGGGAGACCTCCCTCTGTTAACATGGAAATGGAATTTCCTTGCTCTCCTCTAGAAAGGAAATTCCCTTTAGGTCAAGGTTGAGGCTTTCTTCGGTGTGGGGAGGGCCAGCTTACGCAGAAGATACCTTAACCTGTGATCCTGGAGAGCTCTCTTGAAGTGGTGTCAGGCCCTCAAGCCTTCATAAGTAGCAAATTTCTCCCCTTGACTAAACAAGAGGACAAGCAGAAAATTGATTTCTAGACACTACCTTTGAGATACAGACTGAAAATTAGAACTTCGGCGCACTCTTTCCCCTAACCGAAAGCTCCGACAAAAACAGGCTCTGAGTGGGCTTCGTTCCAGGCTTGGAAATGCAGCTGTTCAACCTGAGATCCCTTTATGAGGCAAAGTCATTGCTCCCTTCCTTGGGTTTTGCTTCTGATTCAATAAGAGATTGGGTTAAACTCGGTCATGTGGCCATTATTTACAATAATATCCACCCTGAAGTTCACCAATCACTTGCCAGGCAAATAGTATTCTCTCCATCATGACAGGGCAGAACCCAGAGCACAAAATGGTCACCTGTGGTTTCCCTGATGGTACCCACTGGCCGCGAGATGCTGACAGGGATGCCGGCCAGCCAGCGTGGTTTGTTGCTTGTTAGGTGGGCCAATCTCCACTTGCAGACTGAGTAGAAAGAGCAGGAAGAAAAACATGGATTCAAAACCTAATCTGGAAGAGGGAAGATGCTGAATGGAGATGAGGTTGGGGCTCAGTGAGGGTCTGCGTGTATTTCCACATTGGCAGTGGGAGCCTGGGAGGAGTGAGCTCCCAGGCTTCAGAGGCTCTGACCCGCCTGCACGCTGACCTAGAAAAGAAAGAAGAGGAAAGATGGGATTTGGGTAGATTTACTTATTTTTCCTAAAAAGTGCATAATTAAAAACAAAAGGAACTCCTCTCAGGTGACTTGGTAAAATGTCCCAAGTTGATGTGCTCTCTCTAATGCGGTTGAAAGTGGACAGTGTATTTTAGAAAACTAAAGAATGAGAATCAGGTTTTTTTCATTTGCTTTTTAAAAGGGGGATTACCAGGAAAAGACAGACAACACCAGCACTAGAAATGGAACCTTAGAACATAAGTTGAGGACATGGCTTGAGGAAGTCCAGAGAAATGGGGTTACTGTCTTCTTTCAAGATGATCCATTTCCTGAAATGTCACGTAGTGGAGTCTGATCCATTCATTTAATATTTATTGGTGATGTTAGCAACATATAGTTTAGATAGAAAAATAGGGAGATAAAAAATATTCCAAAAGCCCGAAGTTCGAACCTGTTTCCTCTGTCTTGTGGCATTCTGTAATATCTATTCAGCAAGTATTAATTGTATGCCTGCTAAGGGCCAGATACTATAGTAGATGCTACGGATCTTTAAATTCTCTAATTTCTAGGATTTTACCCTCTACTGTAACTGAGATTTATAACAAATTTTTAGGAGCCTATTGAGCCAATTTGGGGAAAGTCTGCCTTCACTCACTTTGTGTTGTAAGAAGACTTTTCAGGGAGGTCTGCGATTTATATCACTTTGCCTAAACTTCTTCAAGCTATTACAGACTTCTCTCTTACTCATATAAAATTTCCTCACTTTAAACTTTCCAAAGGAGTTTCATTTAGCAAGTAGAGAAATGTTAAAAATTGGAATCATGTTAGTTCTCCCATCTTTGTTGACGAAAGAATAGTTATTAACTAAATATAATTTCCATTTCAGGAAAATAAATACTTGTGAATAAATCAATTCACTGATATTCTGATGTCCTGCCAGAAATTTTCCACTTGTTATATCAGATCAGTAGAATAAACATCGCTAAATGGCACTAACAATTATCATTCGTCTCAAATGAACCCAGTAGAATTAAGTGACTTGGTCCACAAGATTCTCTCTCAGCTGCAAGAATGTAAAATAGCAATTTCAGCAGTTAGACCAAATGGAATAACACAGAACAAAATCACTTGAATGCACATGGAATCCAGACCAGACTGTCTAAGCTGCAGTTCTGCAGGACCTTGTGCAAATTGAACATGTTCTCAATGCCTCATCTGTAAAGTGGGTATGATAACTTAGCTCTCACGGAGAATAAGTTGTTTTAAATGTGCTAAGCGCACAATAAATGGTAGCTATGTTTATTATAATGTCAAAAATATTTTTAAAAGAATATACATAGAAGATTTTGCAGTTATCTTTTGCTTGCTATGGGCAGAAAACTTAGTGGGGGCAGTTACACCTTTACACCATTATTTAATACAATAGTTGGCTTTCCTGGGTAAATTCATCTCTTTCCTCTAAATGTTACACTCACTCTTGTGTCATTTCACTGCTTACTAAGACTAAATACCAGTGTTCTCCCACACCTAGGGAGCTCCTAAAATCCCCTCAGAACCTTGCCTGACTTGTAGAAGTAAGATGATAAATCTCCTTCCCCTCCAGTTTGAACAAGCTACTTGCACAACACAAACACGGAGCGCACCAAGGCTTGTAAGTCAATGTTTACATTACATCCTAGCGAAGGATTTTTTTGCAATGTGCACAGTTTAAAATGTAGGCTTCTTGCCAGGGCAGCAGTCTTGTCTACCTAATTTGTTTTCTAGGCTCACATTGGACCATGACGGGGGGTTAGCAGGAATGCTTCTAGAATGTTTTGTGCTGCGTATCATCCAAAGAGTGAGGGTTGGGGTAGAGAAGACCAGAGAGGCATTTCATCCTTCACACCTCAAGAAGTGAGCCTAACAGCAACCATGAGGCAGATGCCAGGAGAAAGAGGACAACCATATGAGGGATGCCCTTTGAAAGAGCTGCCGTCTGGGCTAAAAGAATATCAGGTGCCCTAAAGGGGAAGAGAATTTATGGCAGGTCCTCCTGAGAATTGTGTATGTGAAAAACCCTTCACCCAACCCCACCCTCCAGGGTTCCCTCTGAGACAATTTTGAGACTCCCCATAAAGACTGAATAAGTTATATTCATGTCTACTGTAAAAAAAAAAAAAAAAAAAAAAAAACCTAAAAGGACTATTCTAGACCTCAGAACCATGAAGAATCCACCTTAAAGAAAGTACACAGAGGTGACAACATGTAAGACAATAGTTTTTGAGTTTGGCTACACATTGGAGTCACTAAGGAAGCTTTATAAACGCTAATGCTGTCTCCCACCCCAAAGGTTTGGTGCCAGATAATGGCCTGCACATCAGGATTTAAAGTTCCCCCATGGTTCTAAAATACAGTTGAGAAACACTGCTCTATATAGTAAATAACCTGAAAGCTGAATAACAAAACGGTAAGGGTGTGCACTGTGCCCCAAGCTTTCCCAGGATTTGGCTCTAGAGGTGAAATGACACTATAGTAAAACACTGGGTCCTATCACTGGCCCTTTAAACTTATTTCCAAATATTTATTGAGTATTTACCATGTGCACGATTCTAGATCAATTCTCAAAAGGGATCAGGTGATAAGCTTCTTAAAGAATAGAATCCCTTTTCAGAAAGCACTTTCCTTACTCTCTCCAGTAACTTGTTGCCCCACTCTGCCTCAAAGGGAAGCCAGCTAATTATTAATGTGGCAGTTTTTCTCTTTCCTAAGAAGGTTAATTAAAAATCACCCTGGGGGCACCTGGCTGGCTCAGTCAGAATAGCACACGACTCTTGATCTTGGGGGTGTAAATTCAAGCCCCACATTGGGTGCAGAGATTACTTAAAAAATCTTAAATAAATAAAAAATAAAGCAGCTTGTACAGGCTATGACCACCTATTTGAAATTGTTAGAAATAAAGAAGGAGATGTAGATCTATGGATGCATTTTTCTGTGCTTTCTAACAAAGTAAAATTGCAAAGAAGTCAACAGGTCACATAAGTTTTCTGCTAAGCCATGAAAGATAGTTGGATGGGGACTAATTGTACAAGTGGTTAGTTTGGTAATGGATAATTCTAAGTAATCACTTTTCCCTAAATTGCCTGGTAACTTCAGAATTTGGGTATGAATAACCAGATAGTGAAGGTCTTCATGCGTAAAAGCCAGTTTTCAAGGTGAATCCAGATATTTTCCCTCCTTACCATATTTTTCCCACCCCAAGCATCTCAGGGGACTGCCTACACACACTCACCCACTGGGTTTTCCAGGAGCTGGAGCCACCCAAAAAGAGAAGAGTCAATGGATAGGAAGGAAGAAAATTTACCTATAACAGGCACAGAGGTAGAGAAAGCAAGAAAGCAGAAGAAAGATGGAGCAGAGAGTGGAGAAAGGTGAAAGAGAAGAGGAGGATGGTTTCATTGAACAGGAAGTCGTCATCTCCTGGCGTGAATTTTTGCCAGCAAAAGGCATCTCCCAGGAACCCACTGAAAATGGAACCAAAATTAGATACTAAGGAGTTCAAAAAGATTTGCTTAGAACTCTCTCAAGATAAAAGTAAAAATTAGGAAAACAAATGCATTTTATTTTACAAATAATAAAATACATTTTATAAGTCAATGCAGTACTTCCTAGAATCAAGAGGAGTGGGTCAAGTACTGATTTTTTGGTGGTGGTTGTAATTTGCCCAACATTGCATAATACACCTGTCACTTCACATTTCACTATGGAGGCAGGAGGCACAATACTATCCCTTGGAAAATAAGAAAAATTTTTTTCAACTTGGTTTTTCCAAAGGTCTCTCTTGAAGCCTTTGATATTCACATTCTGTTTAGTCTCCTCTTCCTCCTCCTCAATTTCTCCTCTCTAGTTGTTGACTAATCTCTACCAAATCCTTATATTTTGAATAGTGGTTTAAAATTGATTTATGCAGTTCACCAATATCACGTTCAGTGATTTCACAAAACTCTGTATCTTTTGAAAGATACGTAATTTTTCTTAGCAATTTGTTTGTATTCCATTGCATCATAATGTTGTCTTTTTATGTTTGATAGTAAAAGACTCACTAGGGTGTTGACACACTGGGCCCACATAAGTTTTCTGCTAAGCCATGAAAGATAGTTGGATGGGGACTAATTGTACAAGTGGTTAGTTTGGTAATGGATAATTCTAAGTAATCACTTTTCCCTAAATTGCCTGGTAACTTCAGAATTTGGGTATGAATAACCAGATAGTGAAGGTCTTCATGCGTAAAAGCCAGTTTTCAAGGTGAATCCAGATATTTTCCCTCCTTACCATATTTTTCCCACCCCAAGGATGGTGACTGGCTACCTTGGGAGGCAAGAATCTCTACTAAAATCAGAAGTGGTTCTTATTATATTCTCCCACAGGTGAATGTTGGAGTAATTGAAGTGTCATTTTATGAAATATTATCTAATAGATACCAAGAGCTGAAATATACTCATGAGTGAGTGGTATGTTATACAAGTTATTAATAACCAGTGTTATAAATAGCTGGGTATAAAAATAATTGATGGTGCCTGCATTATTTTACAACTTAAAATCCACCAGTGATACGGCTCTTCTTAGTAGCATTATCCTACATGAGTCAAGAAGAGGACAATGAAGGGTCATAAACACCATGGAAGCTGGACCAGAAAACATTCAAGGGAAATACATTCAAGGTTACATAATTGGAATCTACTATTTCTATTAGGACAAATATATTATTTGTTGCAGTAAAAGTATGTGCCCTACACATTGTTTTCTATCATACTTAACTGAAACAGTCCTTTTAGGAAAGGGACAGAGAGAAGGAAACCTCCCCTCAACTGAACACTCAATTTTTTAACTGTGAGATCCACATAGTTAAATGTACACATATGAATGAGCAGAGTAAATGATCAAAATGTTCTGAGTTTGATGCAACAAAGCCTAACATTGATTCTCAGAAGCTGAAGAAATTTCAAGTAACTTCAAATCAATTAACAAGGTAGATAATGGTATAGAATGAGTCTAAAAATCTCAAGCTAAATGGCAGATGTCAGCCAGGATTCACAAAAGGAAACTCACCTGCTCAAAGCAACTCTACTTAAAAATAAAACAGTAATAACAAAAAAATGGTGAATTTTAAAATTCAGTAAGTAGGGACAAATGTCAAGAATTCAATAGGCACAGAAGTATTGATTATCACAATGTTTAATAAAAGGAATAATAAACACTGAAGAAAACCTGAGAAAGAAAAGATAATTTCTGGCAACTTTGTTTACCTCTCTCTAAAACCAGCAAGCAAAGAAAGAAGCCTCTTTTAAGCCAGGGTATTGTAATATTCTTTTCCATCATGGAATCCCAAATCAAGTTTCTAACCTCAAGAACCAGAAACAAGTGGCAATATGGTCAATTTGTGTAATCAGCCAATGCAGAGACCAGTCAATGCTGAAGGAAAATCATCCTGGGAAGCTTATTATGCCCAATTTAAAATAATAAGCCAAATGAACCATCAGACTGAGGAACAGAAAGCACTATTTCTTGCTGACAGTCTAAAAGGAACTACTTTTATTGTGCTAAGCAATTTGTCAGGGAGAGACATAAAGAGCTCTCTGGCATTATTAGCACATTAACCAGACATTTTATAGCTGGACACAAGGCAGGATTGGCCGGAGTGAAATTTAGGAATTCTACTAGAAAAAGTGGTTAGTTTACTAACCAGATCAACTCAAGATACTGAGTAATGAATGCGTCAAATGTATCCAGATGCCCCGAGGACCTAACAAGTATCTGAACTCCATTTTCTGAAGTACTTTATAAGCCATCAACTATATCAAAATATAAAGTTACATTATTTTTGTTTTAAATCTAATATTATAAGTACTCTTTTAAAGGCTTATTATTTAGTAATCTTCCTGATAAATCTTGGGAGAAAACACTGCTTAAAGTAAATGAGTATAGAATAGGTAGATTAGAGACATCAAAGATTTATGCTAACGCAAATGTTGGCTAATATCAATCTGCTTTAAGCGTTCTTAAACTTTTACCTCTGGAAGAATCATCTTGGAAAGCTTGTTACAAATACAGTTTCTGGTGCTTCTTCATCTCTGAGGATCCTGATTCAATAGGTCTGCAATGAGGCCTAGAAGTCTCTATAATTAACAATCTTCTCTGGTTATTCTGGTGCACATCAAAGTTTGAGAAGGCAAAAAATCACATTATCAAAAAGATATGTGACCTCCAAAACGACAATTTTGTGGAAAAAATATTAAGAATTGAATAAATGGGATAATACCACATTGTTAATTGGAGAGATAAATGTAATATAATAAAAACCTCTCTACAACTGCCAGAGCCATGAGTACATGCTCTGAGAGACACATAGATCAGAGTAGGTTCAAGAGTCTTACAGACATGTGAAGCAGAAAAAAAAGGCTTATGGTTGAATGGCACCGAAATTTTGTTTATTACAGAGTATTAGCTAATATACCTTCCCATCTAAAAAATTACACGCATCTTTTCTTTTTTTTTTTTTTTTTTAATTTTTTTTTCAACGTTTTTATTTATTTTTGGGACAGAGAGAGACAGAGCATGAACGGGGGAGGGGCAGAGAGAGAGGGAGACACAGAATCGGAAACAGGCTCCAGGCTCCGAGCCATCAGCCCAGAGCCTGACGCGGGGCTCGAACTCACGGACCGCGAGATCGTGACCTGGCTGAAGTCGGACGCTTAACTGACTGCGCCACCCAGGCGCCCCTACACGCATCTTTTCAAACAACGACAAAGCTCACAAGTAAGGAATATCCAAGGGGTCAAAAGTCAAGTTTCAAATGGTAACTGTGAGCTGACCCTATGCTGGATAAATCTTCAAATTGTGAGGGGCTAGGTAATTTGTGAAAAAAGAAACCTAAAAAATATCTGTTGGAAGCAAGGGAATAAGAAATCTTTATTTTTTTTTTCAAATGAATATGGAATATGGGATAAAAGTAATGACATAATAAGAGATATTTCTTAATTCTAGAATATATTAAAAAATAGCAATAATTAAAATATTGGCTAGCAAAATATAGTTGATGGAAGGGTAAAAAAGATTTACCTTGAGAACTTGTATCTATAATCCTACCCTTGGAAAGGTTTTATTTCTGTGTATATTTATACTTACTATACATCTATATACATAACATATTATACTCTATTACACACACACAGTTTATAATGCATGATCTGGGCA
This sequence comes from Lynx canadensis, assembly GCF_007474595.2. Classification (NCBI taxonomy): domain Eukaryota; kingdom Metazoa; phylum Chordata; class Mammalia; order Carnivora; family Felidae; genus Lynx; species Lynx canadensis. The sequence continues at coordinate 65,778,781 of NC_044308.2, read as the reverse complement.
TCTTATCAAGAACATAATATAAAAAGTCGTTCTATGTAGGTGATACTGGGCCAGCTGGAGGAAGTAAAGGAAAAACCTTTCTGGACAAACAAACCCTCAACTCCAGATGTAGAGTTTCCACAAATAAAGCCCTATTTAACATGACATGACCATCCAAAATGACAAAATACAAAAGGAAGCAATTTGCCATGACTCTTTGATGGAGTAAGCAGCCAAATAGCAGAATTAGATCTCAAAAACTTCAAAGAAAATTATCACACAGAAATTTTAAATAAGTACTTGAAGTGGTTTTAAAATGTAAAAGGAAGAGGGACACCTGGGTGGCTCATTCGGTCAAGCATCCGACTTTGGTTTAGGTCATGATCTCACGGTTGGTGAGTTTGAGCCCCATGTTGAGCTCTGCTGACGGCTCAGAGCGTGGAGCCTGCTTCTGCTTCTGTGTCTACTTCTCTTTGCCCCTCCCCCACTCACGCTCTGTCTCTGTCTCAAAAATAAATACGCATTAAAAATTTTTTTAAATGTAAAAGGGGGAATGAATAAATTATCTGTTTTATTTTTATTTTGAATAAATAATTTCAAAGAACTTTCAAGAAATACCAGGCAGATGTGAAGAGAAAGAAAGTAGCACCGAAAAAATTACTCAAAGGGAACGGAAATAGGGAGTTAGAAAATATAAAAGAGATATTAAGAGACATGGAGAACAAAATGAAAATTGCTGAAACTTGCCTAAAGGAACAAATCCAGAGTATATGACAGGGACAATATTTCAAGTTACAGTATCAAGAGAATTCTAGAATGGAACAATTAAACTCAGGAATCACAATGACTCTCAAGCAGCATAAATTAACCTAAACACACCTGGATAACAATTACTTAACAAAGATAAAAGAAAATTTTTAGAAAATATAAAACAATTTATTATTAGCACAACCCTACTAGAAATTGAACATAGAAGGAAACCGATTAATAGGTGGGCAACTCTAAGTAAGTGCCAACCAGATAGAATAATAGTAACAATGATTAGTTTGGGGGTGACAATAGAAAGGTATAATTATTACACAACAAAATCTAACAAAATGGGAAGAATTAAAGTTTTATTAAATCTTTGTCTCCGATGAAGGTAAAGATACGCGTTAGTCTTAGAACTATTTAATTCATGCATATGTGTTAAACGTTTAAAGATAAACACCACAAAACTAGGAATAAGCCTACTAATTCCAAATTGGTAGAGGGAAAAAATTAAAAATGTAATCAACCCAATAAAGTGACAGAAAAAAAGATAAAAAGAATCCTAAAGAAACAGAGTAAGAGGATTTCTGTTTCCAACCAAGATAAAGTAACAGGGACTAGATTTTATCATCCTGACTGAAACAACTAAACAAATAAGTAAACAAATGAAACCATCATTTCAAGTCTCTATACATCAGGTAATGAAGGTGAGTGCTCTCTGAGAAATATAAAACAAACTATGTGCATCTTACCCTTGGTCCAGCTTAGTGCCTTGAGAGGTTTCCAGGTGCCATGTAGGGAAATGGAGTTCAGGTACATACAGCCCAGCAGACTCAGAAATGAGAGTCTGAGGGAGCTAGAGTTGACAGGACCAAGGCCCAGAGAAGTGAGAGTGGTTTCGAGAGAGAACTCCAGATGAACAGAGGGTGCCCCTGGGTTTTCAGCAAAATACTAATCAATGCATGTGTATGAGGAAACTGGGTGAGGCTAGGAAAAGGATCATCTGAAAATTATTACAGGAAACAGTACCAGGTGCTTATACAGGGCTAGAAATAGTTAATATATCCAACAGCCAGACTGGAAATGCAAAATTAATGATGTGTTTCACAGATATTTTGGAAGGATCTTTCATCATTAGTGGGGAATCATTACCTCTAGACTAAGCACTACTCTGTTCCCACTAACAAATGCTAAAAGCAAGACCTTGCTAAAACAACATTGAAAAAGAGAAACAAAGCTGAAGGACTAACACTGCCTGATTTCAAAACTGACTATAGTTAGAGTACTCAAGAAAATGTGGTACTGCCATCAAAATAGATAAACCAATGGAACAGAAAAGAGACCAGAAGTAATGCACATTTTTCACAAAGGTGCACAGACAATTGATTGGAGAGGAGATAGTCATTTCAACAAATTATGCTGGGGCAATTTTATATCCACATTCAAAAAATGAAATCCAATTCATGCCTTGAATCATATAAAAAAATTAACTCAAGATTGATCATAAACCTAAATGTAAAATCTAAAGCCATAACATTTCTAGAGAAAAACAAGAGAAAAATTTTTATATGACATGGAAATCATGATCCAGAAAAGAAAAGCTGAAAAATTGAATTTCATAGAAACTATAAACTTCTGTTCTTATAAAGACACTGTTAAGACAATTAAAAAAAGCAGTCTAGAAAAAAATATTTGTAAGTCATACATCTACTAAAAGAACCCATGTCCTTAAAATAAAAAGAGTTCTTAAATCTGAATAATAAGAAAACAATCAAATTTTGAAAATGGGCAAATGATTTGGGTACTTCACCAAAGAAGATACATGAATTGTAAGCAAATACATGAAAAGATACTCAACATTACTAGAAATTAGAGAAAGGCAAATCAAAATCACATAAGCTGCTATTGCCCTGTATTAAAATGGCTAAAATTTAAAAAGATGGACCACACCAAGTGTTGACGGAGGATGTGGAGAAACTGAAACTCTCATACACTGCTGGTGGGAACTTGGCAGTTACTTGAAAAGTTAAACATATAACTACTATATGACCCAGCTCCAGGTATGTAAACTAGAGAAATGAGTGCATATATTCATACAAAGACTAGTAAGCAAATGTTCTTGGTTTTATGTGTAATAGCCCCAAACTGGAAACAACCAAAAATGTCCATCAACAGGTGAATGGATAGGGGCACCTGGGTGGCTCAGTTGGTTGAGTGCCCAGCTTTGGCTCAAGACATGATTTCATGGTTAGTGAGCTCAAGCTCCACATCAGGCTCACTGCTTTCAGTGCAGAGCCCGCTTTGGATCCTCTGTCCCCCGCTCTCTCTCAAAAATGAATAAACATTTTTTAAAAAAACTTGAAACGGGGCGCCTGGGTGGTGCAGTCGGTTAAGCGTCCGACTTCAGCCAGGTCACGATCTCGCGGTCCGTGAGTTCGAGCCCCGCGTCGGGCTCTGGGCTGATGGCTCAGAGCCTGGAGCCTGTTTCCGATTCTGTGTCTCCCTCTCTCTCTGCCCCTCCCCCGTTCATGCTCTGTCTCTCTCTGTCCCAAAAATAAATAAACGTTAAAAAAAAAAAAAAAAAAAAAAATTGAAACAAGAAAGAATACAAACTAAGGAGGAAATATCTTTTTTGGCTTTCCAGATTTGTGCTCATGTGCTCTCCCTCAGCACACATGATCTTGCTGTCCTATGTGCTCTCCCTCGATACATACATGCATACATACATGCATACATACATGCATACATACATGCATACATACATGCATACATAATATTCTACCCTGCTCTAGGCCCTGAGAGACTGACTTCTCTGGACAAAATCTGGAGAATTCCTTCCTCTCTGGATTCTGTTCGGGTTGAGCCAAAGGGGAAGAATAGCAGAAAATCAGAAAGCAGAAGGAGAATAAGATCAGGTATTGCTTTCCCCAGCTTTCTCCCTGCACGTTACATGAGGCTGGCTGAATCCCTCAACCAGGGGTTTCAGTTCCTATAAAGTCAGTCTACATGTGGCCTGCCCGGTCTCTAGGTCCCAATACCCCCTTCCTCTCATTCCTTCAGTCCTTATGATGGAAATGAACCTAGTCATTACTGGATTTGGAGTACTTTGTTTTTGGTTTCCCTGTGTCCTGAGCACAACTTTGTATATAGTTTTGTTTTTTTTTTTTAAACCTTCCTTACCCTGCTATGGTGCCATGTGCTTCCTGCTAGGGTTTTAACTTATGAAAAGATGGCCAAACATGTTCAGAAATCATATAAAACTCTCCAGTTAAAAGACGAATGACATGGGGAGCCTGGGCGGCTCAGTCGGTTAAGTGTCCGACTTCGGCTCAGGTCATGATCTCATGGTCCGTGAGTTTGAGCCCCGCGTCGGGCTCTGTGCTGACAGCTCAGAGCCTGGAGCCTGTTTCAGATTCTGTGTCTCCCTCTCTCTCTGCCCCTCCCCTGTTCATGCTCTGTCTCTCTCTGTCTCAAAAAATAAACGTTAAAAAAAAATTTTTTTTTAAAGACTAATGACAGGTTTAATTACAAAGCAATTTAAAAACAAAAAAAAATCTATGCTATTTACAAAGTGGGATGTTTAAAACACAAGGGCGTAGAAAGGTTATGAGTGCAAGGATGAAAAAATACACCATGCGAATACTAACCAAAGTAATGTGAGTGAATATATCTTTAATAACACCAAATATAAAGCATTATTAGGGGGTTCCTGGGTGGCTTAGTTGGTTGAGTGTCCAACTGCAGCTCAGGCCATTTCATAGTTTGTGAATTCAAACCTGCATCAGGCTCACTGTTGTCAGCACAGAGCTGGCTTCAGATCCTCTGCCCCTCCCCCACTCACATTCTCTTTGTTTCTCTCTCTCAAAAATAAATAAAACATTTTTTTTAAAAACATTATTAGGAATAAAGAAGGTGACCAAATAATAAAAAGAAAACTTCACCAGAAAGGTGTAACTAGTCAAAATATATATTCATTATTTAACAAATAATCTCAAACTATATAAAGCAAAAAATAGACTGAATTACAAAAAGAAGTTGACAAATTCATAAACATAGTGGAAGATTTCAACATACGTCTCTCAGTGATTGATAAAAAAAAATTTTTTTTAAAGAAAAATTACTTAGGATGTAAAAAATTTGAACCACCCAACAATAAGACCACATAATTTATAAACACATTTACCAAAGAATGCCATAAAGCAATTTTCCATAAATATGAAAAGATAGGCATTAAAAGAGTTCTCTCACATTTAGTTGGAAACTAGTAACAAAACAATTCCTATGCATAAAGAAATACTTCCAGAAAAGGATTATTCAAATGAAAAATAAATATAAAAAAGTACCTGAGGTCATTACTTATCAGGGAAATGCAAAACCAGAGTAAGATACTAATACCCACAAAAATGGCTAATATTAAAAAAGATTGACATTATGAGTGTTAGCAAGAATTTTGAGGCATTATTACCTTCTATTGCTGGTGGGAGTGCAAACTGTTGAAACCATTTTGAAAACTGATTGGCAGGACCTCCTAAAGTTAGGTATATGTCTCCCCTATGACTCAGTATTTACACTCCTAAGTGTATACCTAAGAGAAATGAATGCAGGGGCGCCTGGGTGGCGCAGTCGGTTAAGCGTCCGACTTCAGCCAGGTCACGATCTCGCGGTCCGTGAGTTCGAGCCCCGCGTCGGGCTCTGGGCTGATGGCTCAGAGCCTGGAGCCTGTTTCTGATTCTGTGTCTCCCTCTCTCTCTGCCCCTCCCCCGTTCATGCTCTGTCTCTCTCTATCCCAAAAATAAATAAACGTTGAAAAAAAAAAAAAAAAGAAATGAATGCATATATTTACCATAATGGATCTAGGAGAATGCATGTGGAAGTTTTATTCACAGCAACTCCGGACAAAAACAACCCAAATGTCCATCAACAAGAGAATAGATGAATTGTGTTACATTTGTACAATGTGATATTATAGAAGAGCAAAGAGAATGAATTTCTGGTATAAAGAAGGACATGGATAAATTAATGGGCATTATGTGAAGTAAAAGAAGCCAAACATAAAAGCTATATATTACAGGGGCGCCTGGTGGCTCAGTCAGTTAGTTGGGTGTCCAACTTCAGCTCAGGTCATGATCTCAGGGTTTGTGGGTTTGACCCCCACATCAGGCTCTCTGCTGTCAGTGCAGAGCCCACATCAGATCCTCTGTCTCCCTTTCCCACTCGTTCTCTCTCTCTCTCTCTCTCTCTCTCAAAAATAAACATTAAAAAAAGAAAATATATATACTATATTATTACCTTTTATAAGAATTTTTAAGAAAAGAAAAAAACTAATCTACAGAGACATAAACCAGAATAATACTTATTTCTGGGGTAAGGTATTAACTGAGAGACAATGCAAAGAAAGCTTCTAAGTAGTAGAAACGTTCTAAGTCTTTATCTGGGTGATAGAATACTTCTCTCTTTCTTCTCTCTCTCTCTCTCTCTCTCTCTCTCTCTCTCTCTCCATCTCTCCATTTCTTTGTCTTGATACACCCACACGCATATATATATATATATATATATATATATATATATATATATTATACATACACTCAAATATTTGTATATATCATATCATGTTATATATGTATACATAAGTAAAAACTTATCAGAATGCATACTTAAGCTTGATGCTCTTCCCTGTATACATGTTGCGGGAATGTGGCTGGCTCAGTGAGTGAAGCATGGACTCTTGATCTCAGGGTCATGATTTCAAGCCCCACATTGGGCAAGAAGCCTACTTAAAAAAAAAAAACCATATATATGGAGATATATATGGAGATATATATGGAGATATATATATATATGGAGATATGGAGATATATATATATATATGGAGATATGGAGATATATATATATATGGAGATATGGAGATATATATATATATGGAGATGGAGATATATATATATATGGAGATATATATATATGGAGATGTATATATATGGAGATGTATATGGAGATATATATATGTATATGGAGATATATATGTATATGGAGATATATATATATATATGGAGATAGATATATATGTATATGGAGATATATATATATGTATATGGAGATATATATATGTATATGGAGATATATATATATATGTATATGGAGATATATATATTAAAGACTCATCAATTTGGAAGTTAAAGAAATCGAACTAGCTATTTGAATTTTACTTAAAGATGAAAACAAAATCAGATAGTTTTACCAAAAAACATATAATCCCTTTCCTACACAAAACAGAAAAAGAGAAAAAGTACTTCAACTTAAAAGTCTAATATCACTTAAGTGACAAAAGTAGATAAGAGTATGATAAGGGAAATTTATAAGTCTGTGTCACTGATGAACACAGGTGGAAAAGTCCTAAAGAAAACTGTAGCATACTAAATGCAGGAGAGAAAAGATACTCTGAACTACTGGAGCTTATCCCCAAAATGCAAGCATGATTTAACGTTGGAAAATCTGTTAATGTATTTCACCACACTAACAGAATGAAGTTCCAGGTATCTGCATAGAAGTCCTCCTGAGTCTGTGGCTAAATACCGATCTGTTTATAGTCATAGGGTAAGAATTCACAAGGTTGGGTAAAGAGTCACCCAAGAATACCAAGAAGCTATAAGCTGAAAAATTCTCAGAACTCACAAAGGGCTGAGAGACCAAGGAATTCTAAACAGTCAGAGGGGAGAGACCTCTTTGAACACCCAGAGCATTCATTAGAGACCCCAGAAGGATTGTTCCTTATCAGTAAGGTTGAATTAGCCTTAGAGTATAAATACTCTAGAGCTACCCTTGCAAAGCTTAAAAACAAGGCTCAAGAGGATCACGCTGTTGTACAAATGATTTGGGGGGAAAATGTGCATGTGTTTGTACACTATTCTTTAAAGAAAAACAACATCTGGCACGCAAATAAACCAAAAATACTAGACATGACAAAAAGCAGAAGACTGTCACAAAACAGGGAGAACATGAATTCGGTACAAACAATCCAAAAATGACAGAGATGATAGAATTAGCGAAGGGACTTAAAAACAGCTATTGTACATTGGGGCGCCTGGGTGGCTCAGTCGGTTGAGCCTCCGACGTCGGCTCAGGTCATGATCTCACAGGTCGTGAGTTCAAGCCCCACATCAGGCTCTGTGCTGACAGTTCAGAGCCTGGAGCCTGCTTCAGATTCTGTGTGTCTTTCTTTCTCTGCCCCCAACCCACTCACATTCTGTCTCCATCTGTTTCAAAAGTAAATAAACATTAAAAATATTTTGAAAAACAGCTATTGTACATATATTCAAGAATTTAAAGGCAAACATGAACATAATATGAAGATAAAATATATTTTTTAAAAAATTAAGTAGAAGTTTCCCTCCTGGCAGGGCTAAGAGATGGGTTCAACAAGACAGAACAATCTACAAACTCAACTTTTAATGTGAGAAACTACAAGGAAGTTATAGAGGAGGTAAATGTAAAGGCCAAGGGAACCCCACAAAGGGTCACTTTGGCATGAAAATTATTTTGAGTTGAAAGTGATCAAAACCCAGGAGATTGAGGAAAAGTTCTTTACCTCCTCCTCAACTACCTAAATCTGCATGGGAAAGGAGAGCCTATAGCACCCAGGAAAGTGCTATTAAACAGAGATTCCTCTTTACCTAAGAAACTATCTGCATAACAGGGACACGTGTACTTCCCAAATATCTCCTCTCACCTTCCTGCTAAGGGTCTTCTTCCCCTTTGTCTGTTCACACCCCTACCCCTCTCCTTAGCTCAGAATATTATGTTAGCCTCATGTTGCCTGATTGTCTTTGGAATTTCATGCCTGTGTGGATGCTCCATACATACGGAAACCATATTTGACTTTCTCCTGTTAAAGAAATAAGGAAGTAAAAACATAGAGCTGAAAAATGAAATAACTGAAGGGGAAAATTGACCGGATGAACTTACCAGCAGATTACATACTCGGAAAGAAAACATCAGTGAGCTCGAAAAATAGGATATAAATTATCCAAATTAAAGCACAGAAGAAAAGATGGTGAAAAAAATTAAACAGAGCCTCCATAACCTGTGGGGCAATTTAGAGGTCTAACATATGGGTAATTGGAGATCTTGAAGAGGGGAAAGTGGAGAGGGAGAAGAAACAGTTGGCTGAAAATTTTCCAATTTTGTTGAAAAATGGAGAGAGAATTCAAGAGATCCAAAAAAGCTCAATAGACCCAAGGCAAAATAAACAATAAAAAATTACACCAAGGCACATTATGATGTTATGATTAACAGAACTCAGGTCTGTTTCACATTAATGATTGTTTATATGATCCTGCTCTGAACTTAAAATTAGGGCCAGATGTCCACAAAAAGTCTTGTACACAAGTGTTTATAGCAACTTTATTCTTAATAGCCCCAAAATGGTAACACTCAAATTTCCATCACCAATTAAATGGATCGACAAATAATGGTATATCTATACAATGAATAGTACTCAGCAATAAAAAGGAACTGGCTATCCATACACCCAATAACATGGGTGAATTTAAAAGTATTTTGCTAAGCAAAGAAGCCAGAAACAGAATGCATACAATATGATTGCATTTTTAGGAAACTCTAGAACAGACAAGACAAATCTAAAGTGACAAGAAGACTAGTGTTTGCCTCTGGCTGTGATTTGGTGTTAGTTTTGATCATAAATGAGCCTGAAGGAATTGGTCTATATCTTGCTTAGAGTGGTAATTATATGGGTGTATACATTTGCCCAAACTCCTCAAACTATACACTTAAGATTGGGTCCATTTTTATTGTAAAAATTATACCCCAACCATGTTGATGTTAAAAATTAGAGGGGCACCTGGGTGGCTCAGTCAGTTAAGCGTCCAACTCTCGGTTTCAGCTCAGGTCATGATCTCAAGGCTTCGGGAGTTGGAGCTCCGCATCAGGCTTTGCACTGGCAGCACAGAGCCTGTTTGAGATTCTCTCTCTTCTTTTCCTTTCTCTCTACCCCTCCCCCACTTGCACTGCCTCTGTCTCTCTCAAAAAATAAAACTTTTAAAAAATTAGAAACATAAATTTTCTAGCGATATAAAAGTAAACTCTAAATAAATTACTCAAGGGGCGCCTGGGTGGCGCAGTCGGTTAAGCGTCCGACTTCAGCCAGGTCACCATCTCGCGGTCCGTGAGTTCGAGCCCCGCGTCGGGCTCTGGGCTGATGGCTCAGAGCCTGGAGCCTGTTTCCGATTCTGTATCTCCCTCTCTCTCTGCCCCTCCCCCGTTCATGCTCTGTCTCTCTCTGTCCCAAAAATAAATAAATGTTGAAAAAAAAAATTAAATAAATTACTCAAATATGCAAACTCGTATGGAGAAAATTACAAGATATGACTGAGGACATACAGGAAGACCTAAATGGATGAAGAGCTATTCCATGGTCATAGAAGGGCAGCCTCAATATAATGAAAATGTCAATTTTCCCTCAAGCCCAAAATCCAAAGAGCAAAGGGCCAAAAGAGCCATGAAAGTTTTCAAGAATAACTATCAGTGAAGGTTGAGGGAAAGACTAGAAATGATATGATAAAAATGAAAACAAAAGCTTGAAAACATCTGTATGGCATCATAAGAAATGATCTCACAGCATTTTTTAAAGAAAGAAAATGATTCTGTTTTTAAAGAAAGCAGCACCAGAGAATTTATATATTTGTCACAGTAAATTACTCCCCTCCAGTAACTGCTAATTAAGCTCTTTTAACTTTAAAACCAGTGAGAGAGAAAAATTCTTAATATGAACAAAAAAACAGGGCATTTGTCTAGCACTGGCCAGTTAGGGTTCTGGTTTGTTAGTTGATTACTTACCTCACCGAACCCCCAAAAGAACTGTCCTAAGTAAAATTTATCTTGCCAGGGGAATAGGACAGAAGAAATGTTATGGAATCTTAACATCTTAACTCCGTAGGCTCCCAGACTCTTGACTACAACATTCCTCTTATTTCAGTTTTTCTTCTGGTTATAACTGGGGTGGGCAATGGGTAAGGAGAGGAGAGAACAATAATCCTGATAGGTGATGTTCTCAGGTTCTTGCTCATCCTTTTTACCTACCTAGTCCCTGAGGACAGAAGTCACATCTTCTACCCTGCCACGGGCTAGGGCTAGGCACTGTGGCATACACTCTAAAGAGAACCTTCCAAGCTGGGTTGGAATATGTTAAATAGGGAGATAAAGTCATTTAGAAAATGACTTTCTCACTCTGGGCAATACTTGAACTTTCATTGTTGAGGAGGTCAGTTTGAGACTCCAAGCTTATCAGGGGCCTCTTTGTTCCAGGTTGACCTGTCCTCTACCTCCTGGCCAGTAACCTTCATGACTGAGGCTGGAGGCAGAGACTGTATCTGGACTAATACAATGAAATCAGAGATAACTGTACATTGTTATGTATATACAGGAGTACAAAATAATTAATTTGGTAGCTAGTGACTAGAAATCCAGTAATCATAGAAATCAATCAACTTACACCCTTCTCAGGGGAAAAAAAAAAAAAACTATTTCTCTTTAATCTTGAAAAGCCAAGCTGATTTTAATTAGGAAATAAACTTGTTACGAGAAATCCAAATCATGTTTAAAGTGTTACTTTCAATAGGATTTTATGTATTGTAAATGATAATGTGTCTATGGACAGGGATGGGAAAAACAATACCAAAAATAAAAACAGGTCACTTGTTAAAGTGAAGGCATATTATTTTCTTCTTTATATTTCTGATATTCTTGTCAAAATGTTGGCTCTACAAAGCATAAGAGACTGTTAAAAACTGAGAACAAACTGAAGGTTGATGGGGGGTGGGAGGGAGGGGAGGGTGGGTGATGGGTATTGAGGAGGGCACCTTTTGGGATGAGCACTGGGTGTTGTATGGAAACCAATTTGTCAATAAATTTCATATATAAAATAAATAAATAAATAAAATGTTGGCTCTACAACAGAATTATTGTTTCAACTGAGGAGTCCATCTGGAAACTCAATAACAATCCTGTGGGGGGTTGATTTCATCTCTGTTGTTACTAACCATTTTCTAGCTCCTTAGTCAACCTAATATAATTTGAGAGGTACAGAGTAAATGAGGACACTAATACCAGCCTCCACTATTCCTTCTTTTCCCAACATCCACCCCCCTCACCGCCTTTTACAGTCAGTGGAATCCCCATTGTCAAGTACCTTAGTCAACTTTGAGTTCTCACATGCAATATATCAGTTATTGATTAGAGACCATAGCAAATGAGATGCATACAATATTAAGTATGGTCAGGAAGAAGTAAAACCTTTTCACCTCTCTAAGCCATATCACCATTCATCTGAACCAGGAACACGTTTTTGCAGTGTGGTCTCACATCTTTGTAAGAAAGCTATGTTGGAGCTTGAAAAAGGTCCAGAGGGCAGTCCCTGAATGATTGCATGTGAAGATCTAAGAGTAGATTTTACCTAATTTTCTAGAAGGCATGTAAGTGTCGTCTACTAGATCAATCAGAGGCTATAAAACTTGCCCAAGGTCGTGCATCACAGCCAGATTTCCAACACAGGCTCACCAGCCTCTGGGTAAATTGTTCTTAACGTCTACATGATTCTATAATTCTACAAATTAAGAATTTGGATGTTTAGGCAATAAGGAATTTAGATTTGGGGGCAATAAAGACTCAAAACAAATTTTTGACAACTTTATGCCTAAATATGTCAATAATTTTATTTGGGTTTTGCTATTTGGAGAAATAAACACCCAAAATCTACTTTGATACCCTAAATTAGGAAGTAATTCCATTTTAGGAATTTATACAACAGAGCACACATGTACATGAAGACATATGTACAAGCATATTTGTTGCAGTGTTTGTGTTCACAAAAGACAGGAAATCAATCTAAATGTTTAGCAATAGAAGACCAATTATATAAATTACATTTCATCCATGCAGTGATTACCTCCTTCAAAAGGATAGGGGAGATCTATATGTGCTCATACACGGAATGATCTCCAACGTAAATTGTTAGCTGTAAAAAGCAAGAAGCCCAAGAGTTGAATGGCAGATTTCTTCCACTTGCCCATCGGGGTCTACTCTCCGCTCTTCTCTGGTCCATCCGTTGCCCTTGGAAACGAACCTGTATTGATTGTATCACTGGGCTCCCAGGTCCTCTGGCTGCTGGTTGTATTTGGCCAGTGGGGAACCTCAGCATGAGATGAGAGGAAAGGAGAACAAGATCTGAGTGTTCATTCCTTTCCTGTCTTAGACTAGCTGCATCACTGCTCCTCCCCTACATGAGCGCTTCCTTCTAAGTTCAAGTACCGACTCGCTTTCCTCCTTTCTTTGAGCTTAAGGGGTAGAACAGTTCCACTGTTTCCATCCTGCATTACTGAGCTAACTCCTTGTGACTCTGCTATATTGTAACCCGTATATCTGGGGAAACTGTGGTCTGGTTTTCCAAATTGGAGTGTGCCCTCTGTTTCCTATTAGGACCCAAATATGCTAATAAGAAAAAGAGTGGTGGAGATGTAGAAATAGACACTCAAATATGCAAAGAATACATTCATAATGATATATTAAAAATGCTAACAATAACATTAGAGGGAGAAAATGGCACTGGGGGTTGGGAATGGAAAGACGTCTTTACCCTCCTTTCCTGCTGTTTCTTTCCATGTCAACATATTAGCCATTAAGAAAAATAATAAGACGTTAAGAAAAGAATCCAAACTTTACCTCCAAGATGGGAAAAATCAAGGAGTAAATTGTCCCATAAACCCCAAAGCCTGGTTTAGGTAGTATATGTCGACGAAAATTTAGTGCGTGGATAATACATGAGCTTTAGAATTGCATGTGGATAGAGATGGGTTCTCCTGAAATAATATCGTGCATATACTTCATCTAACATCACGTGATACACATGAACATGCATCCCCTACTTTTAAATGACTTGCTGTGAAGTTATTGACGTTTTTCTTTAGGTTTAAATTTACAGATACAACTCAAGGGGCTCGTCACCATTTGGACTAAATGTAACAATTAGTCAAGTTTACCTTTGGCTTTATGAAGTGAAAACTCATGAATCATAATGAGTGAAGGTCACTTCAGGCCACAGGAAATCAGCTTTACTGTCAGGACTTAAACTTTCCATCACATGTTGAATCAACAGTTTCACAAGCAGCGAATGCAAAAAGTTGCCTTTTTTTTTCTTTCTTTTTTTTTTTTTTTTGGCAACAATTTAGCAAAGGCATATGCTTCAAACTCAAATGACTTCACTTCACATTGAAATTAAGAAATGTTTTGAAGCATAGTCATTTGATAAGAATTTGCTTCAAAATAAGCAGTGTGCTTCTTTTTAAGGGGACCTACATCCTTTAACATGTAACTCAACAGCGTGGCAAATGAAAAAACAAAGTGCTCTCAAAAACAGTTCCCAAATCCATCCCAGTCTGCAGTTTCAGTGGCTGTGTTTCTTTGCTAATTGGGTCCCCACTTTATGGCTGTAGGTGCAAACCCGACCCTTGTCTTCTTCATTGCAGTGATGACAAAGGCTTTGAGAAAAAAGAGCTGGACTTCTGCCAAGAACCTCCTCTTGACTTCAGTGTGATTCAGCTTTCAAGACCTGATTGTTTTCTCCTCTCTCCCAGGAACCACTAGCTACCCTATTACCAGAAAGAATGACCCTTTGACAGCACAACTGCAATCCTGAATCTCCACCAAATTGTAGCCTCAAAGATGCCAATGGCATTGAAAAACTAATCAAGATCAGAAGGTCAGAAAGACAAATGCATTAGTACATAGATGGTCTCCAAGTTATTTGGCAATTTCTTAGCTTGCAAAAAAAAATCATTTCTAAAGTTTCTTTTGACATATTTATTGCCTTTTTGCTCACAATCTTTATACTGCCGGTATTCTTAATGTATAGGGGATTCTGCTGTATGAGAACACTGCCTTTATTTTATTTGCCATCCATTTTATAAAATGTTGAGCTAGCAGCAACAGCCTACTCCTTCCTCAAACAATCATTATTATTCTCTTTCTTAGTTTTTACTATTAGCAGAATACCAGTTAGATCAGCCAATTATTAAAAAAACAACTCATGAAACAGATGAAACTAAAAGGTTAGGTATTAAGAGTAAAGGCAGATAAATAATAAACTAAAACCCATGACTGGCTTTCTATGCAAGATGCTTAACAACTTGGATGAATCTAACTTGGAGTAATCTAACAGCATTAGAGCTTTAAAAACAAATCTTCATAGACCAGTAACTAATGGCTTAATTTTTTCAAAGTAACTGGAAATTTTAATATAATAATAATAATAATAATAATAATAATAATAGCAACCATTTACTAAGTACCTGCCACATGCTGGATACTCGATACGCATTATTTCTAACCTTTACTACAAACCATCTGGGCAAAGTATTAATGTGCCCATTTTACAGAAAAGGAAACACTCCTGTCTCCTAGATAAGTACCATCTGCTTACTTTCAATCTCCTTCAATGTTTCAGTTGTGCCAGATTCGTCAAATTTTGTTCAGTCCTGCAACCATTTTAGCTGATCTGTTCACTGACTGAACCAGTGTGATGTACTCCTTGTCTCAGGTTTGGGATGACACAGTTTGACTGTGGATTGGCTCGTGCCATCTTGAAAATTCCACCCACAAAGACACCAACATTAAACGGGTTTTAATCATGAAATTGATAGACATTTCTCGAAGCAAGAAGCTATGGCTATATTCTGCGAGCTTATTGTGTACCACCAAATCGTGTGTGGGTGTACAAAAATCAGGCACATATGGCTGATGAAACTGTCATCCTCAAGGTTAAAGAGGTTTCCTGTCTTAGTCTAAAAGAAAGAAACAATGTTGTCGAATTACTGATCTGGTTCCAAGAGCAGCATTGAATTGAAAGGGATGGCCATTCTGCAACCTTACTTTCTGTGCTGACTGTGCCAGAGACTGGAGGGCTACACCTTATTGAACATGATATTCCTTGTCTCCATGTCTCTGTGGCAAAAGTGTTCAGTCACAGAACAAGAAGTCCAGTGTTGCCATTCAGGAATGGCAGATCTCTTTCAGTTCTTCCCAATGGCTTTTATGGCAATGAAGAAACCAAGGAGCATATTTTTCTTGCCATCTCACATGCTGTTTTTAGTCTTTATCTGGCAACATGCCTGGAGTGTGAGGGTTGGTCTCTAGATAGATCTTTAAGGTTTTCTCCTCGCCAATTACCATCACTCAAATACCCTCATTATCAGTGGGTATCTTAAACTCTGGGTTACACCTCCTTTTTAATTCCACTTCCAGAAGTAGAGCTTCTAAAATAGATACTTCTATTAATGATGTCACTCAGCTGACCGTTTGTGTCTAAAGATGGAGTTGGAAAGACAACAGTTTCTGAAAGAAAAGAAAAGGTAAATAACCCGGTGGTAAAGTTTTTTATAGACAAAGCCGTATTATCTCTACTTAATAGGACATAAAAATTAATGTTGTACAAAGGAGCCTAAACTTCCAAAAGTAAAATGACCGGCATACATCAGTATTAGATTCCTTTTTTTTTTTTTCCTTATACAATCTTACACCAGGCCTCATGGATAACTGAAGTATCTTTAATCTCCAGTTTCTTTCATCTCCCTCTCTAACAAGCATCTAAGAACTTTCTCACTCCTGTCGTATTTCCATTTCTAGTTCCTAAAGTCTGTTTAAGACCTAAGCATAGAAAAAAAATGACTGAAAGGGAATTTAAAGAAGTTGTAATATTCAAGTCAAATTTGAATGACACTATATTTGTGTAGATTTGGGGAAAATACTTTGTATAAACCCAAGGGAGAATTCATGTATTTCCATTCTGCTTAGCAGTATCATGGAGAACGTCAAGTAGGTGGCATTTGAACTGATTCTCGTACTTGGCCCAGTGGTGGACCTAGGCGTTTCTGATTTAGACCATAGAATGAGCAAAGACACAGGAGAGGGAAAATGGCATATTTGGTGGTCTGATGAGCTGTCCAGTGGAATTGGAGTATCAGTGTGTAGAAGGTTTGGGGAAGTGGAATAATTCAAGGTGGTAGAAAGTCATCTTGGGCTTTATTCTGTCAGTAAACAAGAAATAGGGGAGGCTTTAAGTAGTAGTATCTCCAATAAAACTCAGTTTGCTCAAACAAGCTTTTATCAACTAACCAATGCTTTGAGATGGCATAATCCATTTGAACAACCCTCCACCAGTCTCACGCATGTGTGCTCAGCTGGCTACAGCTCTCTGGCCACAGATGAGTCACTGTGTTGCTCTTGAACCACAGGACTTTTAAAAGTAAACCTGAGAGAGGGACGCATGGGTGGCTCAGCCAGTGAAAGCTTCTGACTTGAGCACAGGTCATGATGTCACCTAGTCAGTGGGGACCCCGATTTGGATCCCCTGTCTCCCTCTCTCTCTCTCCCTCAGAAATAAATAAGAATAAGAAACATTAAAACAAAATAAAGTAAAAATAAACATTAACAAAAAAGTAAACCTGAAAGAGGAGGTGAGCTACCCCACCTTCTTCTAGTGGTAGGGGTAAGGTTAGGCACAGACAACTGGGGCTAAGTGATTGGCAGCCAGGAAAAGATTGCGGAAATAGAAAAGGGAGATGTTATTTAGAACTTCCTTTCCGGGAACTTCCTTCCAATTCTCATTGTTCTTCTGTCAACCTCCTCCTTCCTCTCATTTCTTCCCAAGAAAAGGAAAGACTGGTAAAAGAAGAGTTTTGTCTGTATGAAACTGAACTAGCCTTTTCTCTCTAGAGGCATAGAGTCATTAGAGCTCAGAGGCCAATGGCACTTAGTTGGGTGGAACGCTTGGCACACTTGAGGACTATACCACAGAAAGTTCATTCTGCATAGTAAAAATTGCCCATGGGCTGTGATGTATCCTATTTTGAGGGGCCTGTGGCACTCAAAGTGTTCCTTATTATAGAGCATTCTCCATATTATTGCCAGAATTCCTGATGCAGCTAGCTTGAGTATTTCCTGTCTACTCCATCCCTACTTCCAAAGCCTGTTGATTGAGATGAAGTCCTCTATCACCTCTTACTTGAAACACTGCAAGAATTTCCCAACTGGTGGTGGCGATGATGGTGGTGGTGGTGGTGATAATTACCTTTGGGAGCTTTTGTTGGGGTCAGGCTTTTTTTTTTTTTTTTCACACTCCTTTCAAAAACATTTTATTTTTAAATAATTTCGAACTTCTGGAAAAGTTGCAGGAAAAATGCAGATACCTTGGACATCCTTTCCTGATACTCACCAATTTTTATATAATTTTGCAACATGTGCCTTGGCATTCTCTCTCTTCTTCTGCATAGTTTCTCCTAAACAGTCAAGAGTTGGTTGCATACATCATGCTACTTTACCCCTTCGGTGTGTATTTTCTTATATAACTTTAGTATAGTCACAAAATTGAGAAAATTTAACGTCGACACAATCCTTTTATCTAAAGTCCGCATTCCAATTTCATTTACTGTCCCAACAGTGACCTTTATAACATTCCCCACCTCCACCCCCCAGTACAGAGTCTAGTCTAGGATCACGAATCATAGGTATCCTGGATGTGGAACAGTTAGGTAGACTTTCCTTTGAATAATGCAGGCCAGTTAACTTATTTCTGGAATGTCCCTCGATATGTGTTTGTTTGATGTGTCAGATGACAACTTTCAGATTGTGCTGTTGGAGCTGGAATACCAAGGAATGACGTTGTGTCCTTTTCACGGTTTCGTGTTGGCGACAAATCACCTTGTTTGGTCATGTTAGCTTTGATCACTTAGCTAAGGTGTTGTCTGTTTTCTCCACTGTATAACTAATACTTTTCCTTTTGTAATAACGAAGTAATTTACAGTGAGACACTACAATATAATATAAATATCCTGTTCTTCATCAACTTTCCTCAATTAAATTTAGTGTTGATGATTCTTGACTGAATCCATTTTTTCTGTGATAGTTGCAAAATGATGTTTGGAAAAATTTCATCACTCCTCCTGTCTTGATCAGTTGACATACTACTGTAGAAAAGGGCTTTCTCTCATTTATCTATTTAACATTATAGACTCATGAATTCTTATTTTATTTCTTAGATTTTGATCCATTACTTTATTTGTTTTGGTGCCCAAATTAGCCCTGCAAGGTGTTCCAGGTTCATTTTCTTTTTTTTTTTTACCTTTCCTGTTCCTGCTGTGGAATCTGTAAGGCATCATTATAAATAGATAATTTCCCAAACCTACAAAATGGGTACTATTGTTGTTTCCATTATATGGGGGGAGGAAGGAAGTCACAGAGAGGCGAAATAAATGGCCCAAAGTCATAGAGCCATAAAGCGGTGAAACCACAAATGTTGCTGCTTCTACTCTTGTCAATCCCCATACCCCTGACCCCCAAGTTCCGCCCTGCCCCACCACGGTCTACTCTCCACAAAGTTAACAGAATGCTGTACCTCAGATGAAATCTGAATCTCTTCCGCCACACAATGCGTTGACACCTGGTATCCACACGCTAAATATTGTTAAAGTGAATGGAATTAAATTGACAAGTTAACGAATAAACACTATCACTATTTTCTCCTTTGCCATTTTTTTTTTTCAGTGATTGGGCCCAAGGAGCATAAAATGGATTCCTAGCATGAAGTGAGAAGAGAAGAAGTGAGGATGCTGTCATAGCCTTTGGGGCAGGCCTGAGGATGCCTCATAGGGTATCTACCCCTATTGCCAATTTGGATGTTCTTATCCCTCAGTAACCTCCACCTCTACATCTGAAATCCCACTGTAGTGACATTCTCAGTCCATTCACCCACATTCCCCTAAGTCTCAGAACCTCTCTGTTGTTTTTTCCAAGAAAAATCCCACCCTTGTATCACTGACTTTACTCCCAGTCAGCACCTTGTGTCCTTTCCTTCTTTATTTTAGACCCAATGGTTCAGTAATTCAAATACTCCCCAGGCTCTAGCCTCAACATCCTACCTGTTCTTTCCCTACAAACTCTCAGATTTTGAAGAATCCACTTACCTCACTCCTCCACTGAAACGCCGGAGGCGCATCTAGAGAAAAATCACACAATCATGTGGATGTTGGCGAGTTTCAGCAAGCTCTTCACCTGATACTGATCAGCTTCTTCCCCACTCCTCTCAACTGTGATTCTAAGCTTTACTCTCTCTCTTTATGTTCTTTCCCCACCACCCTCTTTCTCTGACAGCCTCCTACAACTGGAGGAAAATCCAGGCTATCGAGCAGAACCAATACCTCTATTTAATCCATATGTACACTTGCCTTTACTTCCTTTCTTTTTGCAAGTCTTAGTGAAGAGGTGACTTTTAACTTGTACAAAACATATCTTATGCTCTGGACCCCAGCCTGTACTACAACTTTGCTTTATGAAATTATATCTACTTTTTTCTACAGATGTAATCTCTCAATTATTCTGTACATCTTTTATTGCTTTCCCTTCAGCCATACAAATAAGCTCCATTCTCTCTTATCTTTAAAAGTAAAATATCCTTTGATCCTACATCTTCCCTTTATCTATTACCACATTGTTTTTATTTTTCCTATGAGTAGGATTCTTCATATTAGTTTACACCCACTGCCTCCACTTTCTCACTTCCCTTTTGTTCCTTAAACCACGTTAGTTTACCATCTGCCTGTATCATTTCACTGAAACTCCCTTCTCCAAGGTCACCCATGACCTCTTACCGTTAAATTCATTGGACAGGCCTTATCTTACTTAACTCTACCCTCCCTTTTATCTTGTTTTTCCTTCGAAAAAAATTCATTAGACATTGAAGATACTATAGTGAACCAAACATATCTGACCTTGTCCTTATGGAATGCAGAGTCCAGGAGAAACAGACATTAAACAAAGAGCTACAGGATTAATTATTAAGTGTAAATGCGATATGCTACAAAGAAAATTTAAATGTTATTACGAGAATAGAGGATCTGGCCTAATCTGGAGGGGGAAATGGTAAACACAAAACAAAAAACATTTGTGAAAATGGCACTCAAACTGAGAACAGAAGAATGAGTAGCAGTTAGCCCAGTTAGAGGTGGGGGGTGGTGGAGAGAAGAACCTTCTAAACTGAGAAAACAAAATGCAAGAGCCCAAGGATGGGCAGGAGGCTAGACTGTCCAGGCATCATAAAAAAGGGCAGTGTGATTGGATCAAAGAGAATGAGGGGATTCTAGGTGGGGCTGGAGACAAGAAGGATAGGCATGAAATCACTCAAATGTTTAGAACATGGTAAGAAATTTGGACTTTATCCTAAGAATGATTAAGTTTCCATTGAAGAATTTTAAATAGGAATATGGTGGGATAAGACTTGACTCCAGATCCCCTGACCATCAAGTCCAAATAATGGCAGCTTGGACTAAAATGGTGGCAATGGAGATACAGAGAAGCATATGGATTAAAGATGCATTTAGGAGTTAAAATTATGAGACCCTGAAATTTACTGGATTGGGGGATAGAAGTAATAAAAAAAAGAAAAAGAGCAATACGGGTAAACCTAAATTTCTAGCACAAGCAACTGAGTGGACAATGATCCCTTTTACTAAAATAATGAACAGAGGAGAAGGTGTATCCTTGGATGTGAAAATTAGGAGTTTGAGGTGCCTCCAGACATGTGGAGATGTCCATGGATAGTTGGATATATAGATCTAAAGTTCAAGAGCAACTCTGGGCTGAAGATAGAAATGGCGAGTCATCAGCAAATGGAGGAGGCATAACTGAAGCCAAAGGAGGATGTGAGATTGGCTGCAGAGATCAGAAGAGGGAAGAAAAGCCTTGTGTCTTCCTAGTTACCCATACCCTCTGCGCTAAGGCCCTGTGAACTACTAGTTCTCTGACCTATTGTTTGACTCTCTTTTATTTCTTTGCACATACGATTCCCTCTTGATATGCCTTTCTCACCTCTTCCTTTACTCTAATTTCTTCTCCAAGACTCAATTCCAGTGCCAACTCCTCTACAAATCTTCCCATTGGTTAGATGCTGCTTCTATCTGGTCTTAAAATTCCCTATACATATTTCTAACTTAACACGCATCACACTGTAATGTAATGTTTTGTCCCTCCAACAGACGGTAAATTTTTTTTTAATTTTTAATGGTTGTTTGTTTTTGAGAGAAAGTGAGGTAGAGTGAAAGCAGAGGAGGGGCAGAGAGAGAGGGAGACATGGAATTCGAAGCAGGCTCCAGGCTCCAAGCTGTCAGCATAGAGCCCAATGCAGGACTCAAACCCATAACTGTGAGATGATGACCTGAGCTGAATTTGGATGCTCAACTGACTGAGCCACCCAGGTGCCCCTAGACTGTAAATTTCTTTTTTTTTTTTTTTTAACATGCCCAATATCACTTTTTTTTTTTTAATTTTTTTTTCAACTTATTTTTGGGACAGAGAGAGACAGAGCATGAACGGGGGAGGGGCAGAGAGAGAGGGAGGCACAGAATCGGAAACAGGCTCCAGGCTCCGAGCCATCAGCCCAGAGCCCGACGCGGGACTCGAACTCACGGACCGCGAGATCGTGACCTGGCTGAAGTCGGACGCTTAACCGACTGTGCCACCCAGGCGCCCTAGACTGTAAATTTCTTAAAGACAGAACTCTACGTATTTCTCTTTGAGTCCTAGGGCCTAGCACAGGGGGAGATATCTAACAATCTGAACACATACTTGGAAGAAAGAAAAAAGTTCTGTTAGGCAAAGTTTTCTATGTGAATCATGCAATCTTTGATTGTTACAGCCAGAATGAACTCTGGATATTTTCTACTCCAGCATATTTTACTGGCGGGGTGGGGGAACTGAGGCCCAATCACATATTAATCAGTTGCAGAAACATATTTAGCATCTATATTTTTCTGGTTCCCAGACTAGTGGTCTTCCCGTTGTCTGATAACCAAACAACCCAAGAAACTACTCAATGATGTGCATGCAAAATGTATGCCATGTAGGTCTTTTTTAAAGCTAGAATACTAAAAACCACTAAAAGGTGGGATTTGAAAAGAATATTGAAATACACTGAAGAAGACATCTTTTTTAAAGGTAGAAGTCTTTTTTTTATTTTAATTTTTTTATTTACTAACTTTCAAATTAGTTTTATTTTTATTTAAATCCAAGTTAGTTAGCATAGAGTGTAATAATGGTTTCAGGAGTAGAATTAGTGATTCATCACTTACATATAACACCCAGTTTTCATCCCAACAAGTGCTCTCCTTCATGCCCATCACCTAAGTGAGCCCATCCCCCCACCCATTTCCCCTCCGGCAACCCTCAGTTGGTTCTCTGTATTTAAGAGTCTCTTACGGTTTGCCTCCTCCTCTGTTTTTATCTTTTTTCTTTCCCTTCCCTTGTGTTTGTTTCCTTAAATTCCACAAATGAGTGAAATCATATGGTATTTGTCTTTCTCTGACATTTTGCTTAGCATAACACATTCTAGTTCTTAAAAGATACATATATAGGTCCAAACATATAACTGAAATGACCTTAAGAGATCTAGAACAAATGCAGAATCTACACTACTATTGAGTCTCTGCATGATTAATAAAAGCAAAAGATTTCTAAATTGTATGGATTGTTCATACACGGTCCTATCTAGGCTGGGAGGGAGTATAGGAGGTTGACTAGTTCATTGATAACACCAATAATAATGTGGCAACTGATATTTGTTGAATCCTCCGCATGAACCAAGTACTAGAATGAATTTTTTCATGCATAAATTCACGTGATCATTCTGTTAAATTTAGCCCTGTGAGGAGTTTGAAAACGTTAGCTATTGTCTTAAGGTCACATAGTTAACTGGTGACTGGGCCAGGGCTTAGACCCAGGCAGTATGATTATAAAGGTATGTTTGAGGGGGCGCTTGGGTGTCTCAGTCGGTTGGGCGGCCGACTTCTGCTCAGGTCGTGATCTCTCGGTCCGTGAGTTCAAGCCCCGCGTCGGGCTCTGTGCTGACAGCTCGGAGCCTGGATCCTGCTTCTGTTTCTGTGTCTCCCGCTTTCTCTGCCCCTCCCCCATTCGCGCCCTTTCTCTGCCTTTCAGAAATGAATAAATGTTAAAAAAAAAAAAAAAAAAAGTATGTTTGAAACCACTGGGCTCTCCCGCCTTTAATTAAACTTGTATATCCTCCCCACTTAAGCAGCTCAAACTGACAGTGTATTCTCTTTGCTGATCTCTTTTGAAAAAAAAAAAAAGTTAAAAGGGGAAGAGTTATGCCACAGAGTCATCCCTAATTGATAGAAAAGACATGAAACGAACCATTCTCTCTTTCCCAATCACTTCTTTGGGTCTGAAAGAAAAATATTTAAGTGAAGAGAAGATAAATATTTGTTAGTTCATAAGCTAGGCTCCATTACATTTTCTTCTTTATAGAAAAAATACATAACTGTGTAATATCTTCTATTTGTCCACATTTCTCCGTGTGTTTTGGTGTCCGTGCTATCTCGGATTATAAACTGTAGATGGCAGTGATCAAGTTAAGGTTTGTGCAGCGTCTGGACAATGTTACGTATATTGCATAATACATAATAAACACTATTTGTAATTATAATAAGGGTGAGTTCTGGAAGAGGTAAACAAGGGTATAAAATTCATCTTCCGTATGGTTATTATTCCATTTATATGAGGAGTCCACTAAATTCACTGAACCATAGCAGGCCACATCTGTTTGAAAACCTACCAGTTTTTATGAACATTAAATAAAAATGGTTAGATTTAATGACAATTTATCATATTCATGCAAAAGTAATGAAATGAAACTAGCGAAAAGGAGGCCACACTGATAAGGAAAGGAGTTCTAAATGCTAACACGTTCAATGTTTTATTTTTTATGCTTTCAAAAATCAAATATCTGCTACTTATGCTCCAGAACTTTGTAACTGGGGGGACATTTTTGCCTCAGTGTTGTGCTCTTTCTTGCTTAAGTACTAACCTACTAGTATGGATTCAGAAAATATGCCTAACCTATTTACCCACGAACTTTCCTCACGAAAGCTAGGTTTTTGAACCTTAAGAGAAACTGCTTGGATGAACAATTTTACCACAAGGAGACACAATGGACACATTCCTTAAACAGAATGAAGATAAAGCTGGGGGGTTGGGTGAAGAGAGCAGCAGACAGGAAGTGAAAAATAAGTTCTCCTCGCTGTATTTTATAGGTGAAGTAAATTCTACTTGGATTAGACCTTCTAAGTTACTATGACAGAGGGTAAAGAGAGGTGGAAAGGAAACTTTGAGTGACATTTTTGACAGCAAGCTACAGAAATAACAATTTGACAGAAGAGGCCATCATAAATATAAGATCATCTCAGGCATGAATAGGATTTCCCTTAATGTAAAAAATATGGAGCAGGTGTAGGATTCAATTTGGGGTGAAGAGAAAGAGCCAGGCGGGCAGATTTCCTAGAAGCAAGCTACGAGGGCTCAAGTCAAAGAACTCTCATATCAGTTTAAATATCCCTAGTGAACATTTTTGGAGACTTCGAGGTATTGCTCTCAGTTACTCCTATTTCTGTCTGTTTCTAGCTTGAGTGAGCGGGATGACGTATAACTAATAAATAGAGAAGGTTGGGATTCCTATTAATCCAAAGTTTGTTTTTGTGCCAGTACTGAGATCTATTTATCCTTCAGGTAGACGATAGATCTCATTCTTCCCTAATCAATACAGACATCACAGATCAACAACAAATCTTCATACTGGCAAACAGACCAGTCAATATCTTATTATTATTTAATAAGAATTTCATTGTCAGTGCGCTGGGAAGAAAAATATTAGTAGAGAAGTCTGCATGTAGATTATAAACACTGCTCTAATACAAAGGACAGAAGATGGAAAAGCACCATGTCCTAAGAAAAATTAGCCTCCAGTGAAGAGCTTTGGATCTTGTCGGGAGCTGCAGCTAACTCGTTTTCTGAGTTGGACTGGTTAGTTGCCATCTTGAGACTTCCAGTTCTCTGTCAGAAGGGCAAAAGGGGTTGACCAAACTTCTCCCCAAAGCCCACCTTTCAGCTCTGAGATCTAAGACAAGTAAATAACTTACTCTGAATCTTCATTAGGTTAAGGATTTAACAATCAGCTGAAGCAGGATGAGTAACCCATAACGTGTTCCAGAAAAATAGGAAATGACATGTTGAAGAGCATTTAAATGGAACAAAACAGATTTGTGTGTGTGCCACTATTGATACACAAATGTTGAATGTGTTTTCCTGTATCTACTGAGTGTGATTGATAGGAGATACATGAATTTCAAGGTCTGGGAATTGAAGTAAATTATTGTCAGGGGTATCACTTCTTTAAAAAAAAAAATTACAGGGGCGCCTGGGTGGCGCAGTCGGTTAAGCGTCCGACTTCAGCCAGGTCACGATCTCGCGGTCCGTGAGTTCGAGCCCCGCGTCGGGCTCTGGGCTGATGGCTCAGAGCCTGGAGCCTGTTTCCGATTCTGTGTCTCCCTCTCTCTCTGCGCCTCCCCCGTTCATGCTCTGTCTCTCTCTGTCCCAAAAATAAATAAACGTTGAAAAAAAAAAAATTTAAAAAAAATAAAAAAAAAAAAAACTACACCCTTACAGAGAACAGACAAATTGACACAAGATATACATAAAGCGTCAAATTAGCACAAACATCCACTTACAGTTGTGAATACACGTGAATACATATGTGTATATGTGCACGTGTACATACAGATAGATGGGTACATGTGAATGTATATGGTTGGGAGATTTTCAGAAAATTGGAGGAACATTTAAAAAATTGTTGATGATTTTTAGCATGCTTAGCACTTCTGTTTTGAAAACAACTTGTCTTCCTTTTCAAAATGTATGTGCCAACCTGGCTCTGATGTCAGAATGAGCTATCTTCACAGGATTGGGTCAGCCCCCACTCAAGGATTCTTTGACAGAAAAGAAACCAGTGGTGGGATGGTAGTTGAGCCATGAAGTCTCAGATCTGTAGCATCTTTTCCAAAACACTACTAAACTCTTGAATGTCTAATCAAGAGAAGGAAAGACGAGTTTGTCTTTTACTGAATTTTTATTTAATGTTTTATTTTACTTATTTTGAGAAAGCAGGGGAGGGACAGAGGGAGATGGAGAGAAAGAATCCTAACCAGGCTCCCAGTTGCCAGTGCTGAGCCTGACGTGGGGCCCAAACTCAGGAACTGGGAGATCATGAGCTGCGCCGAAATCAAGAGTTGGACGCTTAACCAACTGAACCACCCAGGCACTCCATTTTTTACTGAATTGTTAAATCTTTATCTTCACCCTCTCCCTTTATTCCTCCACCTCTCATTTCAATTCCCACCACTTTGAGACTAAAGCATGAATAAGTCTGGTGCAGAAAGAGGAAAACAAAGAGAAAACTTGGCTCATCTCTCTTCCATTGCTGTGTTCTTTCCCCTCTCAATTCTGTTTGTATCTAACTTAGATTATGTCTGTTTAAATTCTCTTTATACCCAGGATATTTTAGGTTTGCAGTATCTTTGCACTGAATTAAAATAACTTGAAATTTGAAACCCATAATGTCACAAATATTTTACAGATCAACTTGATGTAGAACATAAATGAATCTCAAGTGAGAAAAGCACAAATGTAGATTTCCTTCACAGAAGTTGTAAGCACCTGCTGTCACCTTACAGGATTTTTAAAGTTTATGAACGAGGCCACTAGAGGTAAGTTCATGTTTAGCAAGATCACATCAAAAAAAAAAAAAAAAAAAAGAGAGAGAAAGAAAGAAAGACAGAAAGAAAAGAAAAAGAAATTGAATTGATGGGAGCCCACCCTGGGTCTAATTTAAAAGTTTCCATTTATGTCATGTCAGATTTGGGGAGACTGAGCCCTCACTGAATGCATTGGTCTGTCTCCCGGACTTGATACCAGGGTTCATGACTGCAGTTCCTGGCACAGTCATAAATATTCATACCTTGGCTAATAATTTGCAAGCCAAATTCATTTGGCTTTTTTCACCCCATCAATCTTATAATTAATAAGGGTGGTGCTCTTGTTTCACTTTCCTCCAAAAGAAAAGATAAATGAAATAAAGAGTCATCCTGTACATTTAAATAGGAGTGCCTCTCACTGATTAAAAGCTGATGCTATCATATAATGGTCGAAGGAGAGGTTTCAGCTATTTCTCTCCCTGGTGGTGGACTGGGGAGGGGGAGGGAGATAAGAGCAAAGGAACCATTTCCAGATGTGGCGGCATGAGCCTTGATCTGAAGAGCTTGGTTATCTATTAAATAATGCATAGGAAAACTTTGAGATACTATGTTGAAAGCGAGTTGTAGGGGATATATTTACAAATTGCACTCTTATCTAGTGTTTGGATAGACAGACATTGTGTATAGCATGCCAACATCCAGAGAATTAGATTCTCAACAGTCTGCAGGTTCTGTCTGCAGGTTAGAAATTCAGAGATAGTTTAGAAAGTTGTCAGAGGGGCTCCTGGGTGTCTCAGTCGGTGGCTCACTTCAGCTCAGGTCATGATCTCATGGTTCGTGAGTTTGATCCCCGCGTGGGGCTCTGTGCCGACAGCATGGAAGGAGCCTGGAGCCTGTTTTGGATTCTGGTCTCCCTCTCTCTCTGCCCCTCCCTCACTCATTGTCTGTCCATGTTTCTCTGTCTCTCTCTCTCTCTCTCTCAAAAATAAACAGTAAAACAATTTTTAAAGAAAGTTGTCAAAATTTAGTGATTATTGTCTTTAAAGTGACTGCCTTCGAATTAGAATGGTAGCTGCATTTCTAAATCTAATTGTAAAGACTTGCTCTCCACAGAAGCATTAAAGGAGGCATACGTGACAAAATGACTTTACAAATAAATCATGGTACATAGGACATGGTGTAAATTGTCTGCTCCCATTGGATTTTCTAAGGTCATTTATAGCAGAGCAGATAATCAAACTGAACATAATTTAGAAATAAAATTTTGATAATTGAGCTAAGTAACTTGAACTTGTCAATCACCTGTGACCTTATTCTATTTACACTTCACTTGAACATTCTAAAGTCCTAGGGCCGATGGATAAGCTTCGAGTATAAACGACTGCCCTCACTTTGTTGTGGGTGTATCACCCCTTCTGAGCAGATTACTTAATCTGTATTAAAATGAAGAGATGGGGGGGGCGCCTGGGTGGCTCAGTTGGTTAAGCCTCCGACTTCGGCTCAGGTCATGATCTCACAGTCCATGAGTTCGAGCCCCGCATCGGGCTCTGTGCTGACAGCTCGGAGCCTGGAGCCTGCTTCAGATTCTGTGTCTCCCTCTCTCTCTGCCCCTCCCCTGCTCATGCTTTGTCTCTCTCTGTCTCAAAAATAAATAAAAACATTTTTAAAAAATTAGATAAATAAATAAAATGAAGAGACGGGATAAATATGTACCCAGAAAAAGCTTTGTAGTTAGGTATTTGCCTCAAATTGTCTTTTACAGAAACTTTAAGGATGCAAAACTGTGTTATTTTTTGTGTATTGGTTAGTTTGTTTTAGGAGTTCTTACCACTTGAGATACTTTATTTTTTTTTTGAAGGTTTATTTATTTTTGAGAGAGCGTATGAGCAGGGGAGGGGCAGAGAGAGAAGGAGCAGAGGATCTGAAGTGGGCTGGCTTGGTGCTGACAGCAGAGAGCCCGACGTGAGGCTGGAACTCACAAACCCGGAGATCATAACCTGAGCAGAAGTTGGAATCGCGACCGACTGAGCCACGCAGGTGGCCCCACTTGAGATATTCTTGAGGCACCCCCCTGCTTCTACATCATGGTGCAAAGGTGGCATACGGGGGGGATTTCAGGTGCTCGTAGTGTTCTTTATCCTCAAAGCTTGTAAGTGTCATGTTCTCTAAAAGCATGTGATGTTCAGGGCAATCCTTTAAAAATGTGTAAGCACAATTTGTACCTTAATTTTTACACCTAATTCTATGTGAATATAATTACACCTTCGATTTACTGTAAAAAAAAAAAAAAAAGTTTTCCTCTATTGACATTTAAAACAGGGGAGTAATTGTGGGAGAAGCAAGCCTAAGTCTGATTGGGCCTCCTTACATTCTGTTCCCAGACTTAATGCAGTCAATGGCTGCGGGGCTGAGACTGAGATGGGAGCCCACACAATATAAGTGGCTCAGGCTGGGACTCCGAGACACCTTTGCAAGGAGTTGTCTGCTGCTCTGGGGGAAGAGATTCTCGTTCTGTCCAAGTTCCTCCCTGGAGAGAATGGGGGTAATTGGCTTTTCCTCACTCTCCACCAAGCCCTTCTCCACCCCGCTTAGCAGAGAGGGTGCTTGGAAAAGTGCACTGTTGGGTAATAGAATGTCTTTCCTCTCACCGACTTTTCAAAAGCAGAATTCAACCCACCTAGAGCTTGTGGGGCTCCCTGGGTCTTTGCTGTTGCTCTCCTACTAGGTCACCAAAACCATACAACACAGCAGTTTTCCTGCAGGGGAGCCACAGAAGGATGACAGATCTAGGGATGACAGAAGAATTTGGTGGCCGGGCTCCTGACAGTCGCCCCTTCTCCCATTCCAAACCTGCTCACGGACCCAGAGGCAGACCTTCCTTTCATTCTTGGTGCCGCCCCACGCCACGCTGAGGCCCTGCGGACCCCCTCTGAGCAGAGGCTGCTGCAGTGGGCTCGTGCTGGAGCAGGCTGGTCCTGATGGCTGCCCAGCCACCTTCTCTATCTTTACAGGCACTGGAGGCTGAGCGCTTAAATTCAGGCAGGGCTCTTGGATCACAGACTTTCTCACCCACCAATGTAGGACCTGAGGACTAAATCCCATCCTAATTCTCTTCCCAGCAGCCGGGGAAGGCAAAGATCATGGGGGATGAGGAAGGTGAAAAGCTACCCCCTCATCCAACCCTCACCCAGGGCTGCATGGGCCTCATTCCACACGGAGTTCTCCCTGGGGCACCAGCTGTGCTGGTCCTCAGCCAGGGAGACCCGAGGGGGTTTTGCAAATAAGTTTTTGGTATTTTTAAATTATGTTTTTTTGTTTTGTTTTTTGAGAGAGAGCAAGCTGGGGAGGGGCAGAGACGGGGGGGGGGGGGCGTGCGGAGGGTGGGGGTAGACACAGAATCTGAGGCAGGCTCCCAGCAAAGCACAGACCCCGAAGCAGGTTCAAACTCACCGTGAGATCATGACCTGAGTCTAAGTGGGACGCTTAGCTGACTGAGCCACCCTGGCGCCCCACAAATAAGTTTTTGTTTTGATCTGATCTTCTTTCCTCTTTGTCAAGGCCTGGTGGCAGAAGCCAACAGAAATAGGGTAGGATTGGGTCAGAGAAAAGATAGTAATTGCGGAGCTTTGTGGCTATTTCTGTACACGTGTGCCTAGGTCACCCGGCATGTTTGTAGAAGGAGGTGGGGAGGGCAGAGACAGAATGTACGAGGCTAGGGATCTGTAGACCAAGTGGCTCTGTGTAACTCAAACACCGCAGCCCCCAACTATTGTCGCCTGGCCTCATGGGTCTGGAACAGCCACCTATCCTCCAGGGTTCATCTAAGTCTTTTTATGCGTCAGCCCCAAGCCCTGTTCCTCAGGATGTAGAGAGAGAGGCTTGTGGGGAAAGTGGGGCTGGAGTGGCGGGTGGCAAAGGTTCAGACAGGAGAGCTGGGCTCCAGGGTGCCTGGCTGGGCTGCCCAGCCCTCAGCCCTCTGGCCTGCAGGCCTACCTGCCTACAAATCCTTCATCACAGGGCTTTCCTTCCACTGATTTGGCTTATTCTCTATAAGAATGGAAATTATGAATTGTATTATTTTGTGAAGTCACATCCACCTGAGAATGTGTCTACCAGGCAAGGTGAATGGAGAGCTAAGAAAAGTTTGGGTAAATCCAAATGAAATTTACTATGAATAACCCTTTGTGTTAGAGCTAAAATGGGGCTACTTTGGGACAGCGACTTGGATTGGCCCTGTATTGGGATGGAAATAATGCTCCTGACAGATTACTAGGCATGTGTACATGGTATCATCATTGTCCTAAACATCCCATTTCTAGTGATTTCAAAAAGTGAACGGGTTGACACAGCCCAAGAGCCTCCTTCTGTGTCAGTATGTTGTGGAGAAATAGTTGAGGGTCTGCGTGAAATCCACCAAGACAGGCAAAATAGAGGAGGGGAAAGGGAAAGTCACACGAACTCTGGCAGAGATGACAAAAGGGAAGAGGGAACTAGAGAGAAAACAAGAAGAGATGGACAAAGGGGAGGAAGAGAGAGACAGAGACGTTTTAGCACGTGCACACCGAGGGCTTTGAAAGCTTCGACCCCCGACCCCCAGACCGGAGAGCATCTCACAAAACAGGTTCAGCTCGTATTTCAGGCGGTCTCCTTGCCTGGTGTCCTCGGTCCCCGGGGCCCTAATTCACTCCTGCCCTCTCTGCACAATGACATTCGAACCTGGGAAAATAATTGCATTAGAGCAGATTACTTATAACCGATAGTTATCCGTCTTTTTCTGTTCGACAGAAGTCTATTAAACTCAGCACAGTCATTACCAGCTGAGCTCTAGAGCGCGCCTTCATTAAGAAAATTAAAATCATACTTTTGAATCCAAGCAAAGCCTGCTTAGGTCTCAAGAGCCCGAGTCCAACCCCGAGGTTATGGTGAGCCTGCTTTTCCCGCGAACCAATCTTTTTTGGATACAGTAGGTCGGGGCGCAAAGATGGAGTGCGATGGCCATCACTCGAAGATAGGGACCTCTGAGCTCTAGAAGGACCCTCTTTCTTCCCGGCTCCTTGCCCCCCTCCCCCGCAGCCTTTCCTCCACTGGATCTTTTCGCAGGCGCCTTCCAGTTAAAGGCACCACACCTGTGCAGGCGTGGCCCGGATCGGCGGCGCTGGTGGGGGTGGCTGAGGCGGAGGGTGGGAGACCAGGGAAGGCGTGGGCTCAGGTCCCGGGAAGCCACGACGGTGAACTTCCCCAACTGACGTCTGCGGCCAGAGGCCCGCTCCAAGTGCACGTGTTTCACACACGCACGCGCGTGCACACACACCCGCGCGGGGAGAGGGGAGACTGCCCCCCCCTCCTTTGCATTTCACATTCGTTCCGGGACCAACGTGGCCTACGAGCCTTTTGTCCAACCGGGCAAGGGAGCCTGGCCCCGAGATTGAGCGGGCACTTGCGGGAAGCTCAGACCGGGAACGGTCCTTCTGACCGAATCTTCCGCCTCTGGGGGCCTCTTCGGGTCTCCTCCTCGGCTTGGTAGGAGTCTCGGCTCGCGGCACCCCTGGCAGACTCGGGGCGCGGACTCGGCCCAGCTCCTCGCCTCTCCCGCGCCCCAGCTAAGGGGAGGAGGGCACAGGTGGGAAGCTAGGACAGAGGGTAGGGGGACACCCCCTCACCTCCCCTCCCCTCCCCTCCCGGTAGCCTCAGGGTAACATCTCCCAGTGCTCCTGTGGTGGTGGGATCTCCAACTCCACTTTAGCTGGAAACATCACCCGGCAGGAGAGCTGTCCGCTCAGTTAGGAGGGGGCGCTTTTGCATTGATTTTCTGTGGCATCTGGAAATTCGCAGGGTTTGGGGAATAATTTTTAGCATGTTTGAGTGGTGGTGGTTCTCGTCGTTGTTAGCCACTGCCCTTTGTTTCAACATTTTGCTTTTCAAAATGTTAATTTCTGCGTATTTCTCTGACAGGTCTGCCCAACTCGGGGCTCTCAAGGAAAACACACGGCTTTTCCATATTATCGGGGTGCACTTTCCTGGGGCTCTAGGGGCAGAGAGGCGCTGCTTCCATTTTTTTGTCAGAACGCCCAGTAATAGAGTTCTCCACCCCTCGTTCTCTCTGTCTAATGAGGGCTTTGAGGTTTATTAGGGGAAAACAGCACACACACCCCTCAGCACTCAAATACAGGATTAGGTGGAGTTTACTTGAAAGTGTATAATATTGTTCCTTGGCAAGTGTCTAATTCTCTTTTCCATAATTTCTATTTGACACAAAAGCCTACAAAATTCAAGTGGTGAAAGTCAGCGAATAGACGTGGACACGTGAACATCTTTTACATCTCCACGATTTTCAACTCGCTAAATTGGTGGATTTTTTTTTCTTAAAAAAATTTTTTTTCAGGGGAAAAGAAAACAAAACAAATGCAGCTTCCCTGTTGTCGTTAGTGTTTACTTCTCATCAAAGGTGGACACATCATTCGATTTCTTTTCCTTGTGTAGCAAAAGATGGGGAAGTCGGAAACAAACAGCAGCTTTTTAACAGCAGGAGATCCAAGACTTTCTCGAGATGATTTTCTTTTCTTGTGCTTTCCCCTTCTTCTTAAAGCAAAACCAAAACAAAGATAAAAAAAGGAAGAAACACCATTCCTCCTGGAGAGTTTATTTTGTTGCCACAATACAGGGGTGGAGACAGTTAACGGCTATTTGAAATGATAATGCTTAGTGATCTCATTCATCTAATCATAATCTTCAAGTGGTTTAAGATTAATGGCAAGAGGTATCTTCAGTCTCTTTCTAAAGACCTTTGCATTAATTTACGTAGAACATTGACCAGACTGTCAGTGTCTCCAAATTTCATTAAGTCAAACAGAGACAAATACGATGAGGTGTTCCTATTTTCTTAATCTGTAAGTGTCTTACTGGAAACATTTCTACTCAGATTCAACTGCATTGGGGACGCTTGCTTCCTTCTCTTTGTTACAGGTAGATAGATCTAGATATATAAAACGTGTGTTATATATACATACATATTTAAAGGAACCAATATTGTCTGCAGATAACTCCTCTTCCACTTCTGAGCTTAATGAAGACCTTTCCAAAAGTCAACTTCAGTGGCAAGCCGCAGACACTGCTTCCTCCAGACCAGGGTTTACATTTAAAGTAAGTTTGAACTCACTGAACTTCTTTAAAACGGGCAAAAAAAAAAAAAATGAGAACAACTTGGAGTATATTTAATTTACCTCAGTTAGCAAAAATAATCCCAGCAATTCTTCAAACACCAGAAGACCCGGGCGGCCTCTGACTTGTCCTAGCAGAGCACCTTCCCTGTTCCCCCGGGGTCCCCATCCCGGTCCGGAGCGTCCCCAAAGAGGAGGGTTGGAGAAGGCGTGACACAGGAGGGTTCTAGGGAGAAGCAAGGGAAGAGAGCGGTTTGTAAAGGAGACACTCCTGGTACCCTGGCCAGAAATGAACATCAAGACACCCCCCTTTCCTCCCTGCCTTCCCCCGCGCCCCATTTCTGACAGCAGTTTGCACAGAATCCTGAAATCCGGGTATTTCAAAAGCAACCCCCAAACTCCCCACACACTAAAGTCGTTCCTCGCTGCAGGTTTACACTCTGTGTGTGGGGTCTAGCTGTGGTCAGGAGACTTTTCCGAGTCAGGACTGCTATGCCAGCGCCTTTCCCAAGAGTAGAGACTGGCGGCGGAGTCACCGCGTCTGCCAGCCGGAGATTGCCCCGGCTCTCGTTACCTGTGCGCCCTCGCGTTAGAGCGGTCATAAATCCGTGAAGATTAATTGGGAAGCCGAGAAAACGCCTGTATGCACCAAAACGGACAAAAAAAAAATAGTAATCCAGACACTCTCAAATAGTCCCACGCTTGCATTTGACGTGAAGCACCAGAATATGATCAAATGTCAAAGACATTGGCGGTTTGTTTTTGGTGCGCTCCAGCTACCCTTTCCGTTTCCAGCAAAATTGAGACGCACGGGAAAAGACCGTGCGTGCATGTGTGTGTGTGTGTGTGTGTGTGTGTGTGTGTCGATAGACAAGGTATGGAGACAACTTTTGAATACATTTTCTATTTGGGAGGAAAAAATCGGACAGGGACCAGTATTTTCTTTGCGGTGCAGGAAAGGGTCATTCAATACCAGGCACTGAATTCCGAAAGCGATTCTGTGGGACGTTACGGAAACAGTGCAAGCTCCTCAGGAGTTTTATTTTGCGAAGCTGCAAAATATTGTTTTGTATTGACCTCTTTCCCCATCAGATTTTTTTTTTTTTTTTAAACTTTGACAGCATCTATTACAAACATTTCCTTACACTCCGGAATCTACAGTTTGGCCAAAACAAACAAACAAATCACAGCAAACACCCAGAGAATAAAAGGATTTAGAAAGAGAAAATGTGTCCCTTTTCTAGTCATTTGATAGTTAATTCCCCGGAGGCCAAGTGAAGGTGGGGGTTCCTTCGTACTTTATTATTATTTTTTTTTTTACTATTTATTCATTTAAATGTTCAGCCTTTGCAAGTTATTTCTCTCCCGCGGGGTTTTGCTGCAGAACCGAGGTGGGGTTGGTGGAAGGGAGTCACTGTGATGGGGGGCGGGGGGACATAGAAAAACAAGATTTGCTTCGCAGGGGGCTGACCTGCAGCGGTCTACTCCGCTGGCCAGCAGGGGGCGCTCTGATGTTATATGTGGACGAGACAGCCGTGCGGCTCCGAGCTTCAACACCGGCTTTGCAGTTAGTTTCACGCAGCTGCAAAAGGAAGGGGAGGAGGGATTGTAGGTCCTAAACCCTCAACAGCTATTCCACTTGGGTTATTTACCCCTCTGTTCGAAATGTACCTATGCCTCACTTTACCTACCCATCGCGCTCACTGCAGCCGCCTCCCCATCAACCTCTTTTCATCTGCATCTACACAGCTCTTGTACAATCTCTCTCTCCCTAGCCTTGAAATATACATTAATGCAACTTATTAAATGCGACGATGAATAGTCAACATTTTTTTCGCCTGTTAGTTCCGCTGATCCAAGCAGGATTTATTTGCAGATCTCACATCCCGGAGCCATAATGCGGGATTTTTTTTTTCCCTTAAATAAAATTGGTCAAATGTTGACAACCTTTAAGCCAATCTAACACTCAAGATTAGTGATGGGAAACTAATGAGAAAATATCAGATCGCCCGGCCTGAGGGCTGCCAATTAAATCTTCGCTGATTGAAAAATAAAAGCGGACTTGGGGTGTGAGCCCAGCTCAACTTCAACTATTAATTTAACATGTTGCCGGGGTCTATGCCTTCTCTCCTCTAAACTACTATCCCTAACACAGCTTCCTCTTCTCTCATCCTTCAACCTAAAAGCCAAATGTTATTTCTCGGAATATTTCAAGAGGTCCAAATCAGGATGATCATTTCTTACACGGTAAATATTAGGCCTTTAAGCAATATGATTTAACTAATTAGAAAATTTACATCATTAAGTCTCAGGGAGAGAAAAAAAGAGAAACAAATCTGCCAGTCATTTTAAAGGAGACAGGCACTATTGAAGTGTGAAGAAATCGGCTCTAATTCAAAAAGGCAATCGGGCAGAAAAAGCCCTCAACATTACCCTGCTAGTTATTAATCAGAAAGGGCTCTCTCCACCCCCCCCCCCCCCCCCACACACCCTCCTCTCAGCACGGAGTTTAAGTTCGGCTTTTTTGCCAGTGGCCCATGTCATATTTATATTGAGGTTTTTGTCTGCTAAAGGATTAAAATTTGAAAATGTTTCAACAAGAAGAAAACAGAATCCTCAAAGGGAAAAATATTCACAGAATCACCTCTCTTCCAGACAAGCAAACCTGTTGTGATAAGCAATTTTCACTACACTCTTTATTTTTTTTTTCTTCATTCTTTCATTTTTTTCCCTTCCCATTAAGTTCCTATTCTGAAACCTGCTTGGTGAGAACTAGATAGTCTTTGTGTTCTGCTCCCCTCCCCCTCCTTTCTTGCACCCCCTCCTTCCTCCAAAGCGAGAAACTTAGACTGAAAGCTGAAAAGTACAAATACATTAACAAAGCCCCACTCACTTGATAAAAAGGCCATGGTCTAGGCTTACATGTCAGGCTTCTAAGCAAAGGGGGATCAATTGGGTGGGGCTATAGACAAAAGATGATGAACTAGAAATTTCCCCCACCTATGTATAATATTTGATAGTGTGGTTAAAGGGGAAAGGCAGGTAGGTGTGAATAATTTTAAAGTGCACCGTAGTGTTGTGCGGCTTTCTCCCCCTTCCCCACTTCTCTATTCAGCTTCAAACAGCAGCCTCATTATATCTAGGTGCCCCTTCCCATCATACTCTCACTGGAGCCCTTGGTACACCACACACAGAGCCCTCTCCCCAGTCTTCACATTCCCAGCAAATTAACTGAAGAGGGAACTGCAAAGGAACTTTGTGAGCAGTTCCATTTGGAAACTCAGGCCCTTGCTGGCATCTCTGAGGACTTGTTCTTAAACAGACATTGGGTTTAAAAAAATGTAATAGCAAGCTTTAGATACTCCATTTCCCTTCATTATTATTTCTTTTTAAATTACAAAGAGGTCCCAAAGGCTCGTTTTTCTGCCTTCCCCTATTCTTCTCTTATTAGGATCTGTTCTAGCCACATTTTCTTATCTTCCTCTCTGCCTTACATCCTGAAAGTTTCACTACCTTTCTTCCCACCCAATCCCCGGGCCTGGAATGCTCAGGTCTGGGCTCCTGTGAGCAGCTACCCAACATGAGTTCAATGCCATTCTCCACCTTTACCAGATTTCAGCTTTGCAGGAGAGAGCAGTAGCAGACCTGGGCTATTAACACACCACAGTTAATTCTCTGCGGGAACTTTTACTAGGTGGGACCGTGTGGAAGGAGAAAACATCTGTAAACAGTGAGCGCTCTTGAGGGTGGGGGAATGAGTTCTGACATAGAGGTCAGAACACATATAAAATATGGCAGAATTTGTGAAAGAGTTCAGACTTAAATTTTGGCAAAATAAGGAGAAGAGAAAGGGAAGGGGGAAACTGGAGACAGTCTAGAATGCTCCCCAAATGCAGCTTCTTTTCTGGCCATCACAGAGCAGATGGGAGTCGAACGTGCTCCCCTTTGAGAAAGATTAGAGTGAAAAGGGACACTTCTGTCACTTTCTGGAGGCGGGACACAGAGAGGTGAAAATATACAAGACAATGGCCTCTAGCGCTGGAGGGCTCCCCTGGCGGGCTCCCCACCCTTTGCCCCGTCTCTCTCGAAACCCTCCTTACCTTTGTTGCTTGGATTTGATCTGACACACTGGAAGTTCCTGGACTAGGTTCTTTGAGAGGAAAAAGACCACGAGAATCAACCGGTCGCCTGCATCTACTCCGAAGCCAAGAAGCATTACAATAAAATTTACAGCGCCTTTAACAACTCGCAAGTAAAGCATTAAAATTCCCTTTAATTGAGAAAACATTGATTTTTAAGTCTAGGAAAGGCGAAATCGTAATTTAGCTGCAAACTTTCAGGCGAGAATATAGCGTATTATGTCGCCGTATTATGGATCCACCCTTTATACCCATGCAACATCCCATCTTTAATTGCGCTACTTTATGAAGTGATAAAGACAAAAGATAACCCGACTTAGGCAAATGCTTAAAAAAAAAAAAAAAAAGAGGACCTAGAGTAATTTCCTTTTCCAGTTATTTATAAAAGGATTGTCTTTTTTTAAGCAGAAAAAAAAAATGCCCAAAGGGGAGGAAAGAAATAAAAAGAACGGAAAACCACAGACCAGTCTAAAAGCAACTCACATTAGCAAATCCGTTGATATTCTTTAGCAAAGAAGGAATGAAGCAAACGCATTTTGAGAAAATGCATTCACGGGCAAAATTGCATCCTCCTTTAAACGAAACAAACCTGGGTCTATTTTCTTACTTTACTCCCAGTCCTTTTGGGGGGCGGAGGGGTGCCGAACCTATTGGTGGATAGGAAAGGGAAAGAAAATCAGGCTTTCTGTTATTTCTGTATCGGTTTTTGGTATTATAGAGGAGTAAAGAAGTTTTTGTGTGGTGGTTTTTCATTGATCAGTCACTCTGAGCTAATGTAATTATCCTCATCAATAGGAGGCTGCAGAGAGAATCATTATGTGGGTGACATTGATAAATGATCGCCCAGGAACGGCCCTCTCGCGGGCAACCCCCACATCTGACCCTCCCACACACACAATGTAGTCATAGAAACACCTAGAGAGCCTCCAGCACCGCCGCGAAGGGGCAAGAGAGGGAAGAAAAAGCCTCGGGCGGCCGAGGTGGGGGTGGGGGCGACCGGGGGCGACCAGTCCCAGATCCAAACCAGCTCCGACGACACAAAACAACCAAGGGCGGGGAGAGGAGGGCGTTGCGGGTGGGAGAATCCCCCTTCCCAGCAGCAAACCCTCCCACACTCGCTCACAACAAAGTGAAAACCCGCCCTCCAGACGGACCCATTCCTCCACACCTTTTCCCATGTGCGACCTCACTACCAACAACATCTGATGTTTGCCGAGACACGCATTCAAATAGGTTTCTCCCAAGGAGTTAAATAATTAGGTTACAAAACCTGTAGGCATCTCATTCTCACACGGGGTCCCCCGTTCGAAAAACCCCAACCCGACCACAAACCAAACCCATCTGAACAAAGGCAGCAGCTGGGTGACCCTCCCTCCCCCAGCATCACCACCCCCCACCACCACCAACCCCCAGTTATTTCCTGGGCGACCCCTTCCTTTCTCTACACCTCCTAACTCGGTGCCTCTGATGACGAGATAATGGATTTTGCGATTGTTCCTGTCGGGGGGGGGGGGAGAAAAAAATCCCCCACCGAACCCCATGTTTTCATCTTTTGACTGTTTTATTTAAGCCAATGGGAAAGTATTGAGAGCAGTAATTGATTCATAATGATCTATAAATCGATGTCGGAAAGCGGGGGTGGGGGGTGGGAGTGGAGGTGTATGAAGAGTAAGGGGGGGGATGCTGTTTATTTATTTTATTTCTAAAGCTTCAAGTAAAGTAGCTTTGACACTGTTGGGGCTGGAGGGGAGGAGCTGTTGGCTCTGCTGGATCATCCATCATCGCTGTCACCCAGAGTCTGCCCCGAGGAGCCGTAGACGCAATCTCCCTTCTGTCTCTACACCGAAACTATTAATATTAAAACCTCCCTTCAAACACTGCCCCGACGGTCTCCATTCTCATCACAGTCTGACTGGCCTCCCCCGTCAGACCTGCGCGCCCCCCTCCCCGCCTCGCCCCTCCCCGCGCGCACCGCAGCCTCCTCCCGGCCCCGGCCCCCGCGGAGGGAGCCCGACGCCCGCGCTCGCGCCGCTCCGAGTGGCTCGCTGGCTTGCGACTGCGAGGTGCCCCCCACCAGCGCCCCGGTCGATCGGAAGCACGCAGGTCCACCTCGAACACCACGCAAAGGGAAGGCCAGGTGAGGGCGGGGGCGGCCGACGCGGAGGGGGAGCGCCTGCACACGCCCGCCGCCCTCGCCCCTGCCCGGCCTCCTCCCGGGCTCTCCGGACGCACGCACGTCTGCACGAACGCTGCTCCGTGGGCGGCGGCCGGAGGTGGTGGTGGCGAAGCGCGCCCCCCCGCCCCCCTGCCCCGGGCACATCCCGACACCGGCCTTTCGGACACAGAGGCAACTTGCAGCAGAGGTCCAGGCTCCTTATCGAATTGCTGGCCTGCAAGACCAATGGGGAACTTGTGGGGATCCCAGTCCAGTCCCTTTGAAGGAAGCTCCCTCCTTTGACAGCTGTTAGAGATATTAGCCACATTTCCCTTCCCAAACCTGCTCCGGGTTAACCGGCCCACGGGGGCGGGAGGGGGCGAGGAGGCCGGCAGGATCCTGACTGACTCTGCTCGGGCCGCTCTAACTAGAGTGGGGGGCTCGGACCTGGGAAGTGCCGACCTGGGCGGTGGGAGGGAGAAGGGCTGGGTGGGAGACACAGACTTTCCTGGTCTTTGCTTTTTTCCGTTTAAATGTGGCTTCTTGCTCAATTCCCAACCCTTAACAGATGGCGACTGCATTCTCTCAGAATTTCTTAAAGAAAGGGAAACCTTTGGAATTTATTTCTGCTTTTGCTTTTCCATATAAATAAAAAGTGTTTTTATGTTACTCTTGTTTTGGAGAACATAAGCAATTTTATTCAGACTACAGTATTTCCTTTAACACTATATGGTTGTCAAAACACCATTCCCAGTTTCTTTGCTTTTGACAGCTGAGTCTTTCTTAAATATACCCAAATCGGAACTCTTTATACTAAATAGTAAACCCGAGATAGGAGCAAATGCCTTCTGAGGTGGTTTAAAAAAAGCATGATAAAAATTGGACAACTCTACTACCTCTTGGTCTCAGCATATGAGGGGGGGGGGCAAGAAAATGCAAACAAATATTATTACAATTACTATTCATCCCCCAAATATTTAAGAAGGTTAACATGATAGGATGTGGGTTTGTTGAAGCTAAGCCTGAGAGGGTTTTATTCATTAAAACCAAGTGTACAGAGCTCTGGGATCTAAACTTTGATGAAATAGCTTAATAATTTCATTAAACACTTCCTAAATACGAGCCAATTACCAAGTAAACTCTGCAGCGCACCGTCTACTGGGAGGAAAGGAAGAAAAACTTTTTCAAACATACCCCCCCCCCCCAGCGGATGTGAGTTAATTTGTAAATGGAGAACTTCACCTAAAAGCATTTGGAGTAAAAATACACAAATACTTGAATTTTGCAAAAAGACTCCATGTGCGCCAGGATAACAAAAATGAGAGGGAAGCTCTTTTCCAAGTAGCATAGAATTTCTCCGTTAACCATCAGTTTGTGTCAGAAGTGTTGTTTCTACATTGAAACAGCAGCGTATCAATTAAGCTGATAAATGTGTTAATAAAAATTCTCCCTAGCCAAAAATAATACAAAACAATAGAAATTTATCTCCTTGTTTCTTTATAGACAACTTCTATTGATGTTTTCTGCACTGGGAAAGTGGAATCACTCCAAGTGAGATACAAACTTGGATTTGGGAGCTACTGAACTATTTCCCTATCAAGCTGACATCACGGAACTAGTTTTATGATATAATCCCTTCCACACATGGGATTAAAAATTCAGGTGTTACAAAATTCCAGGGTAGGCTATTTAGCTTTAAAATTGAGGGGGCATGCAAATACCTCACACTTTTTTTTTTCCACTTTGCACACTTTACCAGGCATTGTTTGTGCAGTACCAGCAAAGCCAGTAACACAGATTTCTAGGAATGTTGGGTGAAACTTGGAAAATGGCATCATATTGCCTGTTGTGCTGTTGTTTTAGAAAAAAATTTATGTTTAGTCACCAACTCATCACACTAGCGTGACTGCACATGGGGGTGTCTGAAATAAAAAGACATAATATAACTTATATTAAATATTAATGATTAATCTTTGCAACTCAGGATTTCAAACTCCATAGAAGTTGTTTACTCATCTATGAACATCTATATGTAAATTTTAATTTACATATTCAGCAGTATTTTAGTAAGTAAGACAGAGAAAAAACACAGGCAGATGAATTATCTTTGAGCACAGACGTTAGTTATTTCTTATGATGTAAAATTAACCCTGAAAAAGCCCTTTATTCTGGCAGAGGACGAACATGAGAAGCTTTATCTGAGAGTCTTTTTTTTTTTTTTTTAACATCATCTAAAGAGGTTAGACATATCGAAGGTAATCTTTCAACCTGGCTCATAACACACACACACACACACACACACACACACACACAATTTCATACCTTTTAGAAGTTTTCTGCCGGTATGATTTATAGGTCAAATACACACTACGTGCTACAGACGGTTACCTTAAAAATTGTCGGTTAAGTTTCAAATACAGTCAACTTCTGGGGGCAAAACCATCACCTGCTTTTAACGCGACATAGAGTAGGCGTTGTGCAACCTTGCCTTAGAGCTATTAAAAACGCAAAAGCCTAACAAAAAATCAAAAATGAAATATTTATTACCGCATTTTGTGACTTAACA
Source organism: Lynx canadensis (assembly GCF_007474595.2). Classification (NCBI taxonomy): domain Eukaryota; kingdom Metazoa; phylum Chordata; class Mammalia; order Carnivora; family Felidae; genus Lynx; species Lynx canadensis. Next base: position 65,735,384 of record NC_044308.2, on the reverse strand, counting down.
CCTTTTTTTTTTAACATAACGTCACAGTCCTCATACAAGTATTTTAATGTAAATTTGACAAAGCTTAAAGGTAACAGCATTTTCTTCTAGTGAGGAACACGTGCTGAGAAAAGAATTCATGGACATACAATACCAATTCCACAGCAGATCTGATACTAGCAAAAACATTCTTTTTTTTTTTTTTCAATTGAGGTAAACACATAGAATATCTAACATGAAACAATTAATAGACCGAACTCTGTACGAAGTTTGTTACAGTATTCTCTTGCTCCTTTTTATCCCCCAAGCTTTGAGTTTCTGATAAAGTCCTAGTGGTGGTGCTCTGACCATTAATAACTTTCTTGTGTTGAGGAAAAGCTGCCCAACGTGAGATTGTTTTGTCCACAGCCAAGGCTCAGAACTCCTGGAAGAAGCTCCCGCTCAGTCTTTAAATCTTCATTGGCAAGCTCTTTGAAAAAGAGTCCCCCAAAATAAGAAGAAGAGTTGGCTTATGAAGCACAAACTATAAAGATCTGTTGGAAACTAAAGGACACGTTTATGGAGGAACAAAGGCCGGGCATGAAAACACATTCTTGAAGCTGGAGTCCAAGGGATGAGGTTCAGCCAGACGTTCACCATGGTCTCCAGCGTGGTTCTTCTCTCATTGGCCCAACAGGTTTAAAATATACCACAGTCTCTCCTGGATAGTGAATTCACTGATGAACCAAAACAGTCATTCTTTTGGGAACAACACACATAGTGTGGAAAACAAGGATATATTTTTTTTTTTCTCTTCTAAAACTATTTGAGGCAACATAACGGAGTGATCAACAGAAATGTACAAGTTTAACTTAGTTCCTATGTTTATACTACAGTAGTTATAACTCTCGGAGTCTTTTTCCAGAGGATCTTTACATGGACAGAACTGTCTCAGTGAGCCCATGATTTCACATTTGTGTTCTTGTCTCGTTGGTCCTCTGTTGCTTGATGAAAAATGACAAAAGTAAAAAATAATCACAGCTGTCTGGAATTTCATATTAAGTGTCAACATCTGGTCAAAGTTCAGAAAGTCTTAAAATAGTTTTTGCGTGTGTTTCCTTTTCCCTTGAGTTCCCTTATACTATTGGGCATGAATGTCCATAACCTGTCCGCCAACATTGGGATCTACAGAATTTAACACTGTGG